>NC_137508.1:28160000-28177500 GCF_041902795.1 Electrophorus electricus
AGAGTAATATTCATTACTGTAACACAGTATTATGCGATGCTGTAACACAGTGTAAGTGTAGTGCTGTGTTACAGACTCCAGCCACATAGCGGAATGTCTCAACATTCCTGTACGTCTGGACAAAGATTTTTGTCAACGTCACACCTGATATTTTCTTTCACTGCAAGAAAAATCTTCCCGCATGTCATACCCCACCCAAAGATCATACACTTTCCAAAAAAGAATTCCCCGCCCTGGTTCTGGAGTAGGGCATATGGTGGAAGGAACTCCATCAGCAGCAAATCAACCCAAACATTCCCACATCATATCTGGGAGGTGGACGCTGACATCATCCCACACAATTACAAGACTTTGGCAAGTTATGTGTTGCGGAGCCTTTTTTATTCTCTGCTCGATATGTGTTTGTTTGATATGAGACGTAAGAAATTAGTCAGTCACTCTGGACACAAACGTCTGCTAAATGCCATGAAGAAATGGAAAATGTAAAAAACTCAGCATTCATTAGTAAAGATCAAGATTCACGTGACAGGTAAGTTTAGCAGACATAATATCTATAAACTCCAACATATGGCTGCCTGAATTTGACAAAGAAGTGAACTATTGTGTATGATGACTTAAACAATGAAGGATATTCTCCTGTTTTGGAGAGCAGAGCTACACGTGACCAGCTGGGGGCAGTGGGATGTACCTACCAGGTAAGTGTGCTAATGATGAATAGTTGTGCAGGTGTGCTAAAATGTTTGCAATTTGCATAAAAGAATGAGAAATCGCAGTCTGTTCTGAACAAGATTCCGGGGGTATGGAGGTTTTTATATGTTGTTTTAAAAAATTTTAAGTGAGAAAAACTAAAATGTTTTCTGTTGTATGGAAAACAAAACTTCCTCAAATAAGTCTAGTGTGTATTTTTTTCCTGGAGTAAACTTCAAAATAATGTGCTAATAAAAATTAATCACACGTGGTTATATTTATAAATCTTAATGTGGTTATCACGAACATTACACCTTATGGCTTTCATTAAACCCCTCACATACATAATTTACTTTTAAATCTTTTCTGAAAATCATTGTTATGCAAGAAATTCACATTCATGCAGACTGTTGGCTGAAGAGTGGCATCCGCAAACCAGCAACACCCAAGTGTAGACCAGCAACACCCAAGTGTAAGCACTGTATGATAAGAACTGTACTGGTCTGTACTGGTACTGCATGATGAGAATAGTACTGGTACTGCATGATGAGAATAGTACTGGTACTGTATGATGGGAACTGCTCATCAACTCATATAACTGTGTTGCAGAACACACCACCTCTGACATGAGATTTAGTCTTTAGTTTTGGTCTAGTCTTGTTCGAATCTTGTTCTAGTCTTGATCTAGTCATGTTCTAGTCTTAATCTGGGGTTGGAGAAACAAAGGCTGCCTAAATACTGTCTTCACTGTAAATGACCATTCAGTGTCACATCAATGGTAAACATTTAAATATTTCAATAATTAGTTTTATTGTACAACTCAAGTGTTAATTTTTACATTATCACTTGAGTTACATGTAAAACAAATTAAAACAAGAATGAGTGAATAGTGTTCTCACAGTGATTACATATGCAGTGTACTAAAAGTCCTTTATAGAACATTATAGCCATAGATAGATAGATAGATAGATAGAATAGCTGCTGTCACAAAGCTTACTACACATAAAAACCCAGAAATACCTGCTGCATGTGCTTCCCAGCAGGCTACAGCTGTGAGGTTCATCTAACTGGTCCTCACATCCACACCTGTGTTCCCATGCTGATTGCATCACATCAGTGTGTGAGAGGTTACGGTCACTGTTCCCAGTCTGGTATGACGACCAGATGTTCAGCTGCGTGGCGTCCAGAGCACCTGCTCCAAGTTTCACTTTTCTCTTTTGTGTGCTGAAGGTCCACGCATCCCCAACCACCAAACCTCTCAAGGGACTCAGTGGAAAAACAAGAATACCTCATTTAAATATTTAAATATTGACTCAGCGCTCAGGAAGTGCCCGGGTCCACTCAGTGTTATTGGCAGGCACCCTAGTGTGAAGATCACCATGGCAGCAGTAGTGCTGGCAACCGCTGACCACAGAGATTCACGATGAGTGCTGCCACATCCAAATTTTCAGGAGCCAGTTTGAAGTCGTAACCGTGGTTACAGGACGAGCTGGTCCAGTACACAGTGCTGTAAATCCACAGTCTTCATCATTCTGAAGGGAGGAAGAGTCGCTGCCAGGCAGCCAGCCATCACTCCGGGAAGGTGAGCAGGTCAGAACATCTGGAATGTCTTCTCACTGTCTTGCTCTTTCTCAAGAGTTTTTCATGCTCTCATTTGCCTGATTATTGCGAAGGCATTCAGGTGTGGTGCCTGATGTGATATACGAGCTCAATAATGCATGAACACTGTGTAGAGATCCTGGGGCAACACACACACACACACCCACCCACCCACACACCCCCACACACACCCACCCACACACACACACACACACACACATACCCACCCACCCACCCACACCCACACACGCACACACAAACACACACACACACCCATGCACAAACACATAACACACCCACCCACACACACACACCCATGCACAAACACATACCCACCCACCCACCCACCCACACACACACACACACACACACACCCATGCACCCCCACACACACCCACACACACACACACACAAACACACACACACACACCCATGCACAAACACATACCCACACCCACACACAAACACATAAACCCACACACACACACCCACACCCATGCACAAACACATACCCACCCACCCACAAACACACACACACACACACACACACACACACACACACCCATGCACAAACACATACCCACACCCACACACAAACACATAAACCCACACACACACACCCACACCCATGCACAAACACACACCCACCCACCCACCCACACACACACCCCCCCACACCCACACCCACACACACACACACACACACACACACACACACACCCACACCCATGCACAAACACATACCTATTGAGAGAGGGGAGCAGAACCATAGTAGAATATCCAACATATGCAATATGCATTTATTTATGTTGTATAAACTACACTGAGAAACTCCATTAACTGGAGACATATCTATATGCGGACGGAAAATGAGGCAGAATTTGTTTATACGCATATAATGTAATTCTACTACTCCTATGACAGAAGTGTGAATGGTTAACACCTTTTATTATTCAATACCTGCCGCTTGATCAGAAGAGTACAGAAGAGTATTGAAGAGTATAGAGGAGTATTGAAGAGTATAAAGGAGTATTGAAGAGTTTAGAGGAGTATATATCAGCCTGTATATCAGCTCATTTTGTAATTATCCAATCAGACTAACACATGGCAGCAGCACAATACACAAAGTCATGTAGAGCTTAACAAATTGAAACAAAAACCCCTATACCAGCTATTTCTCCTTTTAGTGTGATCATTGTTATTGTAGTTTTGATTTTGTACAACTTTTACATTAAAATTACATACAAATGATAAAATCGGTTGATGGAACAGCTCTGTCTGACAGGAAGCCTACAGGAACTCAACCTGTAGCCTGGAGCTGGACTACAGCAGAAGACCACGCCAGGGTCTGCTCCTGTCAGCCAGGGGCAGGAATCTGAGACTACAGTGTGCTCGGCCAAACTGGACAGTTAAAACTGGAAAAACTTTGGTCTGATGACTCACAGTTTCTGCTAGGCCAGACGTGTCCAACATGCTTTGTGTCAGCGGTTCAGGCCGTGTAATGGTATGAGGAACTTTTCCTTGACACACTCGCTCCTCTAATACCACGCAATCATGTCAATCTGGACCGAATACTCAAAAGAACGCTTCCACCACTTGGTGTTGCCATGGAGAACCAAGGCTGTTCTGGGAGCACGAGGTCCGATCAGTACCGTGTCCCTAATGAGGAGGGCAGCAGGTGCACGTATTCCTGCGCTCCTCCGAGTCCGTGCTGCAAACGTCTGGTTGCGTGCTGCTTTCACTCCTCCAACTCCACTAACCCACCGTGTCGTCTGAACTTGCAAAGTGTTTATTAAGAAAAATATAAAAAACATAAACCACCTTGTTCCTTTCATCTCTCATAGCAGCTCTGATCCGGCATGTCCCCGCCCGGAACCATTCACACAGTAAACTAATAATAATAACAGTTATAATAGATGCTAGCACCCTTTTGCACAATGTCCGTGCTTTTACGGTCTGAATTATGTCTGAAATGGCCATCTCTGTCTCTCTGTCTCACGCCGGCACTAAAAGGAAACATTAGTGCTCCTGGTTAGCTGCAGGCAGAAGCCACGACTCCCTGTTTGCGGTGTGTCACGTTCCAAAATGAAGACCTGAAATGGGAAAGTGGTCCTGACTCAATGCCAAACAAGCAACATGAACCGTGAACAGAGGCCAGAACAACACAGACCTCTGCTTCTCTGCCTTTGTCCTCAAAGCTGTTATTTGTTGCTGAGGTTAAAAAAAACACATTAAATGTCTTTTCTGGTCCATTATCAGCAGGTCTGCTCTCCCTCCCCCGCTTATGGGCTCCCTCAGATGAGTGACATATTTCCTGCGACTGAAATGACCTTTCTAGCATACTAACAAAGCCAGACATTAAGGTGGTCTGGGTGCATTCGATTTAAGGTGGTCTGGGTGCAGATGATTTAAGGTGGTCTGGATTCAGATGATTTAATGTGATAATGTGAAGCAGTGTGTCTAGAAACCTTGCTCAAATATATATGTATTTATCCCAACACCACACCCAGTCTGTTATATATGTATTTATCCCAACACCACACCCAGTCTGTTATATATGTATTTATCCCAACACCACACCCAGTCTGTTATATGTATTTATCCCAACACCACACCCAGTCTGTTATATATGTATTTATCCTGTGTTGAACTCAAACATTCAAACACGACTCTTTTCATTCTCTTGAGCATTCAGACACTCTGGAAGAATTCAGGCACCAGTAATACACAGAGCTGCTCTTATTTGCTGTAAATGAATGAAAACACATACTGTAGTAATTGTCCCTCATTCACACACACACACACACACACACACACACACACACACACACACACACACACACACACACAAACACACACACACACACACACACACACACACACAAACCCACTCACCCACAGCCACCTACTCATATACACTCCCTGACACACACTACACACACACACACACACACACATGCTGAGAAAAGTCACATAATTAGTGATGAACCTCTAATTCAAAAAATGTAAAAAGTGCTCTTAGGGGTGGTCATACACTAAAGCAAACAACACCACAGCTCCTATATATATCTGCACACAAACACACACAGGCATGCACAGTTGGAGGTATTTAAAACAAATTGCTTTGGATCACAACAGATGGGCTATAATTTCTAATTGTACACCTACAAGGTGTTTCTAACAAATAAATGTTAGAATAAAAATGCCTTGTGCTTTCTGGTGGGTGCTGCTATCTTCATTCCTTTGTGTGTGTGCTTGGGCGCTGATCCATGAGATTAGTGAAGACTGAGAGGTTTGGAGGGATGGAGACTGGAGATAAGCTGTGTAACTTTGTGTGTGTTTGGGAATGTGTGTGTGTGTGTGTGTGTGTTCATGTGTGACATTGGCTATCTGACCTGTTTACTATAGTGCTATACTATATGTTTATAATAGTACCGTGTTCTGACCTGTTTACTATAGTCCTGTACAATATGTTTACTATAGTACATGTTTACTATAGTACTGTGTTCTGACCTCCTTCTCTCCCTCTCTCTCTCTCTCTCTCTCTCTCTCTCTGCCTCCCTCTCCCTCTCTCCCTCTCTCACCCCCCCCCACCTACATGGATGGCAGTGCCATTATTGTGTAACACATTAGGCCGGGTGGCAGACGGCCTGCCAGGGTGAGGTGGCGTATCGGCCTGACAGACAAATGACTGCCATCCCACCTCAGGAATGGAGGTGTTTACCGCGCTGTTCCCCACGTCCACCCCATACAGTCCATCCTTTAGCCATCTATTTTCCCGCTCTAATGCACAGGGGGCCAGTACACAGGTGCTTCTCTGAGGTGAGAGTGCAGCGCGCGCAGCATGCGGAGTGGGCGGAGGCGGGTGGAGTGGAAGCACAGGAGGAGTAGGCGGAGCATATGGAATGGGCGGAGCATGTGGAGTGGGAATAGCAAGTGGATTGGTGGAGCAGGTGGAGTGGGTGGAGCAGATGGAGTGGGCGGAGCAGGTGGAGGTTAGAAGCATCTGGCCCCTGTTGCTTCCTTCAGCCATAGAGGAAGCCCCAGCAGGCCTTAGACTGAGTGCCAGCACACCAGTTAAATCTGATGTGAAATTAATTACATTTCAAAGTTATTATTCACCATCTCCAGCTGCAGCTAAGTGAGTGCGGTGGAGGGAAAACGGTCACTCCCTGAAGGAATTCATTATGGTCTGATGTCTATAATGCACATCTGTCGGCGATGATTAAAAAGACCTGGTGAAAAACACATAGAAGACAGGAAACAATGGCATGCATACCAAGCACAGCTCTACCCCTGCCCGGGGTAAAGTGGCAGAGCTGCAGAGGACCATGCATTCTGCCCCCACCTTAGTCTGGTCTGTACATGGCACATTACAGTGGGTCAGGATCCACAGTGACAGGACACACAGATGTGGAGCATTTACCAGCTGCAAATCAGTAACTGAATCAGTAATTGAATCAATAATTGAAACAATGGTGGTGATTTTTGGATGTCAGTGAGTATTCATGAATGTGTGTAAGAGAGAACTAACACCTGCTCTGCCATGAAAAATACATCATATCACGGCCTGCAGTATGTCTCATAAATCTGTAAGCAAGTGCACATGGTCTTTCTCCTACACCCACCCACACACTTGCATGAACACACACACACACACACACACACACACACCGGAAGAACTGACAGAAGAACTGTACTGTCTAGATGTGTAACTAAAACAAACCATCCCCGGAAAGCTGTATTGCCTTTATTATGTAAATGAGGAGAAGACGCAGTATGAGGAGTCCAAGTACGCAGTAATAGTGAGGGGCATGACAAGCCTGTGTCGAGGGGCAGAACTTGAGTCGTGGTAATTTAGACGCGTGTGTGCTCACACGAAGAACTCTCTGTTTTACCCTCTGCATCGATCCATTACTGAGTCTGCGAATGTTTACATCCCTATCCGCGCTAGACATGCAAGACATATGCTACTCAAAATAAAAACAGTTTATCTGGTGTTTAAAAACACCACATGTGCGATACTGAGAAGCATTTGTAGTAACAAGAAAGTGTTTCTTTTTTCAAATAAAACTTTGATTCCTTGTGAGATGGCTAGAAGGATGCATATTTGGATCCCAAACCTCACAGCAGGACAAAGGAAGAAGAGTATTACCACACTCCTCTTCTGTTTTAACGCACATTCACACTTTTTTTTCCCTGATAAACTGTTTTAGTCAACATTCTCCCGGGTGGTGCTGTGGTTGTGTGTGTGTGCGTGTGCGTGTGTGTCTGAGGTGGTTTTAATCAGCGTTCTCCCGGGTAGTGCTGTGGTTGTGTGTGTGTGCGTGTGTGTCTGAGGTGGTTTTAACCAGCGTTCTCCCGGGTGGTGCTGTAGTTGGGTGCACCCACCTCTCCCCAGGCTGCGGGTGGAGGCTCCACAGGTGGGTAGTACTTGGACAGGTCCCAGGCCACTGCATTCATGTACCATTTGAAGTCTTTACATTTGAGATGTTTGCGAAGCTCCTTCTGTGTGGTCAGGTCTCCCGTGGAGAGGTGACGATATTCGGGCCGGCGCTGGTAGATGAATTCAGTGTACTCATCCATCCATGTCTCTGCCACTCGCTTCAGGTTCTGGGAGAGAGCGAGAGAGAGAGAGAGAAAAGGCAGAGACACAAAACCTGTCACACAAAATGAAGCACACGAATTCACTGGTTAGCAGGTGTCTCTCTGTTCTCCTCCTTCCTAGGGACTGTCGTGGTTTTTCTCCCCAACTCTCATTACTGTTTCCTGTGTGCTTGAACAGACACCATAAAAGCCAAATGTTCATATGAGCAAAGAGGCCGTACACAGAGGTGTGGGCCAGGGACCAAAGATCACTGGTTTTGAGCTGCCATAAGCTAAGTGCCTGTAGAGATGCAGAAGCTCCGCCCATACTGTCATAAACCATGCCGGGGAAGAGCTACACCAGGTTCCAGAAGCGCTGGCTCCCGCAGGTGCTATGCATTATTAACGGGATGAAGCCATGAGCTGTCTTAGCACAGCTAGGCTGCTGCAGCATCCATCATTAATAACCTCCCAGCGTTGTCTGCACCCACATCACTGTTTCTGCTCACAAACGCTGTTACCATCTTCAGCGCACCACTGCTCATGCACAGAATTTTGTGGTAATGTGTCCACACACCCATATGACAACATCCCTTTTAATACTGTCATAATTTACTGTTCATATGCCAATAGACCATTATTCAGTACTGGGTACTGGTTCCAATGGATACTGCTGAGATGGAATCAGAATCTTATTACTGGGTACTGGTTCCAGTGGATTCTAATCCCATTACTGAGTACTGGTTACATAAGGCAAATCAGTGCTGTGGGTTAATCAGCGCTCTGCCAAATCTCCACGAGAACTTTAACGCTGGTGTGAAGACTCATACAAGGAGATCTGGGAGTTGCAGAGGCTTCTGGTGTATTCTAACATGGCAGCTTGTATTATTGCGCTCAGAGAAAGTCTGCAGACAAACAGAACTAGAATCTACAGAAGACAGAGAGAGTCACAAAATTATATGAACTGAGCACTGGAGTAAATGGGCAGGTCAGCAGAGAGAAATGAATGGAAAATCTTTTCTCTCTGCTGTACATGTGTGTGGATGTGCAAACACTGCAGGGCTGAACGCCTAAGACACAATCATAACTCCACATAATGAAGTACATGACTGAGTAAGTGTCAAGGCACATGGGTGCTTAAGCGCGTACCCGAGACACACACACACACACACACACACATGCACTCTGCTCTGTCTTTGCAGCTGTTATCTGATGGTGTTATTGCTTGGTGTACTGTGTGCTTTCAGTGTGGTTCAGTGGGGGTCTGACATGGGCTGTCTGACTGGGTGTCAGTGTACAGTCGAACGGCACTCGGAATGGCTGACAGCCCAGTATAAGTGGGCACTTACCTCCATCTTAACCAGTAAAGAACCAGTAAAGCTCCAGTAATGTCTTACACTACAAGGAACTGCAGCTGAGGCCAGACTCTCATTCCTTACTCTTGTAACTATGTATCGTTCATATTAATTTTAATGGAGTAACTGATTAATTCCTGGTAGCAACTCAACTACATGCTGTAGGATTAAATAATAATCCTGAAGTTTAAGAAGTTAATCTGAATTTATATTATTCAGTATCTGCTGTAATAGTAAGTGCACTGAAACTGATTTAAAGGTTATAATGCTAGTTACAAAAAAGGGAAAAGAGAGAATGAACCCATCCATGGCGTGTAAGGGGTTAAACAGATAAGTTACACCATGGCGTGTAAGGGGTTAAACAGATAAGTTACACCATGGCATGTAAGGGGTTAAACAGATAAGTTACACCATGGCGTGTAAGGGGTTAAACAGATAAGTTATACCATGGCGTGTAAGGGGTTAAACAGATAAGTTACACCATGGCGTCTAAGGGGTTAAACAGATAAGTTACACCATGGGGTGTAAGGGGTTAAACAGATAAGTTACACCATGGCGTGTAAGGGGTTAAACAGATAAGTTACACCATGGGGTGTAAGGGGTTAAACAGATAAGTTACATCATGGCGTGTAAGGGGTTAAACAGATAAGTTACACCATGGCGTGTAAGGGGTTAAACAGATCAGTTACACCATGGGGTGTAAGGGGTTAAATAGTTACGTTACATCATGTAACTGAGTGGTGTTATGCCTCCATGTGGGTGGAGGTGAGTGTAACTGTACTGGTCCTCTGCTCACTCTGGCCAGGCTGGTCCCTGAGGGCACTTTGTATGGCACGTACTTCCTGTAGATATGACCCACTCTGGAGCATGGTACATCATACATACTGCCCCCGCACATCCAGACCTGAGGGAAGTAATCACATATACACACACACACACACACACACAGAATGAGAGCAAGACTGATATTTTCAATCTCTTCCTTTTCTTCATTCTGGAATTGAGACATCACAGTGTTTAATTTCTCCCTGTGAGGATGCCAGCCTGGGTGCGGCTCTCCTGCAGGGCTGTGCGCTCCACTTCCAAAGGTTGCTGTACATACATCCTTGTACTGTAAGGACTCTTTGCACTGTTCCACTGTGTATGTACTGAAAACAAGCTCCGTTCTCTCCACAGGCACCAATTACACAGCCACTGGCTGACAGCAGAGAGGGGGAAAGCCCTTTTCCTTTGGTTTCTCTCTCTCTCTTTCTCTCCCTCGCTCTCTCTGAACAGATTTGGTCTGTATTTTCATCACTTGAGCCTATAGGTGCTTCTGTAGCCTGTGCCTTTGATGTGTGACTTTCTATAGACTCGTCCTTCTCGGGGGTGGATTTGTTTGGGCTGAGCTGGGTGGCGTGGACAACAGGATTGGGGGTGGGGGTGGGGGTGGGGGTGGGGGTGTTCTCTTCATTCGCTCCATCCCTTCTTCTCCTTGTCCTTCTCATCCTCGTTGTCTGTCTCTCCCCCACTGGGCCACCACGCTGACTTCACACGCCCCGTCCATATGGAAACGCAATTTTCCGGCACCACCAGCAACAACATTACAAGGAAAAATATATAATAAAAAAAGCTCCCAGAAATCTCTCCTCCGAGCGTAAACGTGTGTGGGATGTAACAAATGAGGTTTTATGAATAATTTTCACGCATTTATCCACTTGGTCTTTTTTCAGCAGGTGTGATGAAGTCAGGGTTCTGGAGCAGATATTATTGGGAAGTTCTGAAAAGCCTCCCACACGAAACAGATGGACAGCACTTGGGGAACAGACAACTGACCAGCACATGGAGCCGTGCCAGGCCTGAAACATCCACATTTCGTCTCAGACTGCTCTCATATACCTTGGAGACTTACTGCTGCCACTGTAAAGTTCAGCAACACTTTTCACAATTCATAAGATTCACTTCTATGGCACATATGTTAAATTTTAAAGCCATCTGTACATTTTAAGGCACAAGGTTACTGGCAAAGCAGCAAATGAGAAAATAGTAAAAAAATTATATGTATATATATATATATATATATATATATATATATATATATATATATATATATATATATATATATATATAAACAAAACAGAGGCAATTGAGCGGCTGTACTATTTTTGCTGTTGCCATGGTTTCTAGAAGAGGAAAAAAGGCTGTGTTCCAATAACAAAGTTCACTGTAGGCATGTGAGGGGAGGAAGACTCAATGCAGGTGTTGTCACGGGTGATGAAGAGAGAGCTCCCGTGCTCTCCGACTCGCATCGGCATGGCGGAGGATCACACAGACGGATGATTTTGGGAGGAAGCTCGGCAGGACTGCCTGTTCTGCTGGGAGGGTTGTGAACACAGCCAGGTGATGTGCCCCTCAGGTGACAACCTACTGTCTCTCTTGTTCACTGGAGAAGCGTGAATCGCCGTGCTTGGAGCCTTGAGTCTGAGCTGTGTGGGATGCTTTTAGTCCACATAGATTACACTGAGACTCCCACCATATTTTGTAATAAATCCCAGATTCCCGGAAACGTTGGCCGTGCTCTCCGGCTGAACCACTGTTTCAGATCTGGTTTTCCGAGACCAGAGATGCAGGTACACATTTCAGTGAACAGCCAATCAAGGGTTTGCAGATTATGCATTTTGGTCATTTACATTTATGGCGTTTATCTGACACTTTGATCAAAAGTGACTTGCAATCATGGATGAGCACAAGCTTGAGTAATTGAGGGTTACGGGTTTTGTTCAGGGGCCCAACCGTGGCAACCTGGCAGCGGAGGGGCTTGAGCCTTCCGATTACAAGTCGAGTACTTTCACCACTGAGCTACCACTGCAAAGGAAGTGGTCATATTCTATTATACTGCCATACTCACAGATTAGCAGATGATCTTTTTATTTCTTCCTGTGTGTGTTTGTATGTGTGTGTGTGTGTGTGTGTGTGTGTGTGTGTGTGTGTTCAGATCACTCAGCCTCTCACGTGTGTGTGTGTGAGTTCAGATCACTCAGCCTCTCACGTGTGTGTGTATGTGTTCAGATCACTCAGCCTCTCATGTGTGTGTGTGTGTGTGTTCAGAACACTCAGCCTCTCACGTGTGTGTGTGTGTTCAGATCACTCAGCCTCTCATGTGTGTGTGTGTGTGTGTGTGTGTGTTCAGATCACTCAGCCTCTCACCTTGAAGGAGATCTCGTACTGTTCTCCTCCCCAGATCTCCAGGCCAGTGTCGTAGCCCCCCAGCTCCCAGAACCACTGACGATTCACAGCAAATAGCCCCCCAGCCATCACAGGGGACCTACACACACACACACACACACGCACACGCACACGCACACACACACAGAGCTATTTGACTGAAGGTCACAGAGACAGGAGATGAACTCTATATCATGACATCATGCTGAAAATTAGGCTCTACTGAAGATACCCTGAGAGCCACAGAGGAGCCACAGAGGAGCCACAGAGGAGCTGCGATCAGCTCGTACTCTAAGGTTCTGCTCCCTGTTCATGGCATATAAAAGCAACATGTAGCAGTCCAAATGCATTCATGAATACTTCAATGATCACTGTGGAGTTCTTGGAGGTGTGTTATTGTGAGACGCAAATCATGGGGGCTTCACACAGAGGCTTTGAGCAAAAAGATCATGGAATCTGTTAGAATTCATTAGCTCCTTCCAGCTCCATCATGTCTCAAGGCCACATGGTCTTTCATGAGCTATTACAGCAGGAGACATACACTGCAGCTGTACAATTAAAAACATCTCTAGTGACAGATGATTCTTGAGCAATCAGTGAAGTGCATGTAGATCAGAGTTAATCAAATCCCAGGTCTAGGGGTAAGATTACCTACTCTCCATTTACCAGGTGTGAAAATAAATTGACCCAACAGTTACATTAACTGCTCAATTAATTATGAGTGAGAGCAAAATATTCGAGCATCATATTTCAAATTTGAATGACATTGATACAGGATGCAAACTGTTTGGCTGGCACCTATTCACTATGAGAAACCCCATAGACATTAGCCAATCACACAACAATAGTCTTGTTCATTGTGAGAGACCCTGCAGACATGAGCCAAACACACGACAGTAGTCCTATTTACTGTCAGAGACCCTGTAGACATCAGCCAATCACATGACAGTAGTCCTGCTCACTGTGAGAGCCCCAGTAGACATCAGCCAATCACACGAATGTAGTTCCTCACAGAATATTCAACCTCGAGAAATCTAGTCACAGTAAAGAATGCATGTTAACAACAATACCAAGTCTTTTCTGTATATTCTGAAGACAATGTTTTGATGAACTTCATACACAACAAAATAACACTAAAATACAGCCGTGTCATGAAATCTACATGTAAAGGTCTAGTGAGAGTGGAGACAGGTGATGGGTCTGTTTGCTGGCGTGAACCAGGAGCCAGGAGAGGTGCACTTCCTCCATGTTCACGCTTCTATGTCATCTTTCATTTCATTAAATAATGACAATATAATGGGCTAGGTTCATAAAACTCGACAGTAACCACATTACACCATGCAAAAATGTGTGACATGGTATTTAATCCTTATTCATAAAGTTACCGTAGAGCTCTGGTGTCAGCTTACTGTTGCACTTAATTCACCTGTGCCCAAGGTGAAAGCCAATCAAAATTGATATGCAAATGATTGCATGCATATTAAAGACTTGCCAAGAGAGAGATGGCAGACAAACCCCAGTCGTGAGACCAGTGGCTGAAAGCTAAAACAGAACTTTAAAAAGTAGTGCATTTGTTACTTTTACCAAGAAGAGCTGATGTAGATGTTCACAACTTCTTCTGAATCTCAGTAGAGCAGCATGACTCCTGAGTCTGTACCTATTTACAGTTTTGTTACTCTGTAATACCTAATTTTGCATTTATTATGGCGAAAGGTCACAGCAATCTGAGGTCCTACTATTACAGATATAAAGTTCTTCATGTTCCTACTATTACAGATATAAAGTTCTTCATGTTCTCCTACTATTACAGATATAAAGTTCTTCATGTTCCTACTATTACAGATATAAAGTTCTTCATGTTCCTACTATTACAGATATAAAGTTCTTCATGTTCTCCTATTACAGATATAAAGTTCTTCATGTTCCTACTATTACAGATATAAAGTTCTTCATGTTCCTACTATTACAGATATAAAGTTCTTCATGTTCCTACTATTACAGATATAAAGTTCTTCATGTTCTCCTACTATTACAGATATAAAGTTCTTCATGTTCTCCTACTATTACAGATATAAAGTTCTTCATGTTCCTACTATTACAGATATAAAGTTCTTCATGTTCCTACTATTACAGATATAAAGTTCTTCATGTTCTCCTACTATTACAGATATAAAGTTCTTCATGTTCCTACTATTACAGATATAAAGTTCTTCATGTTCCTACTATTACAGATATAAAGTTCTTCATGTTCTCCTACTATTACAGATATAAAGTTCTTCATGTTGTCCTATTACAGATATAAAGTTCTTCATGTTCCTAAATGAAGGAATATCCTACAGATATAAAGTTCTTTGTGTTCATCTACTATTACAGATATAAAGTTCTTCATATTCCTAAATGAAGGAATATCCTACAGATATAAAGTTCTTTGTGTTCAACTACTATTACAGATATAAAGTTCTTCATGTTCCTAAATGAAGGAATATCCTACAGATATATCCTACAGATATAAAGTTCTTTGTGTTCAACTACTATTACAGACGTAAAGTTCATGTTCTCCTAGTAGTTGCAGTTACAAAGTTTGCCATCCTGCTCACTCCAAACAGACCAAATTGGGCCTTTTACGTACATTTGTACAAAATGTGGCAGCACCAGATATCACACAAATGGTAAAATACAACAGCAAATCACATTTATGAATGAGGAAATATGTTAATGTGTTACAGCTGTGTGTTTTCCATTAATGTTAACTCTGGCGGTAGGTTTCATGAATTTGGCCCAATGTGCCTTTTCAGGAGGACATTATTATTATTATTATTATTATTATTATTATTATATTAGTAATTCTCTGGTGAACTACCCTTTTTTCTGTCGACAATTTCGATGACAATAACTGCAGCACTGTTTGTGAGATGGTGTGAGTGAAGTAATTACACCTGTTTCTCTTTGGTATAAAAACAGTTTTTCCACTCTGTTCATTTTAGTAAATCTCCACAGGTTGTTCATTTGCATAACCTCTACCCATACTTTTGTACTCCTCATTTGCATACCCTCATCCCTTAATTATGCACTCCTTAAAATGCATATTCATGAAGTGAGAGGCACTAAAACCTGCAGCTCGGTGGTGACATCCTCTGCACTTGCTAGAAGGCAAAATAAATTACTTCACACAAAACACTTAAATCTAATAGTGAACATAGATTATTCCATAATTCTACAGACACTATTTCAAAGTGAACATAGATTATTCCATAATTCCACAGACACTATTCCATAGTGAACACAGATTATTCCATAATTCCACAGACACCATTCCATAGTGACCATAGTTTATTCCATAATTCCACAGACACCATTCCATAATGACCATAGATTATTCCAAAGTTCCACAGGCTCTATTCCATACTGACCATGGATTATTCCATAATTCCGTAGACACTATTCCCTAATGAACATAGATTATTCCATAATTCCATAGACACTATTCCATAGTGAACTAATTGCAATGCTAATGGATCCTCCCTCATTTGAAGAATCTTCAGAGAAATGTGACTAAATAAATGTACGCTTTGCTTCTAATAAACTTGCAATGGATGAAAATCAAGGTCCCCAAACCAATGTTCTCTCGTGTAATTCCCTCCCCTTCGCTTCTGTGCGCTTTAATCAGGCACTGAAATATAGCAGTCGACTCAATTAAGCCTGTTAATGAATGTGCGAACACTTCACTGGGAGGTTTACCACTGCTCTCTTTTCCCAGTTCAACACTCGTGCCAGTAAGTGCAGAAGTCTGGGCTTGCAGTGTCTCTGGAGCTGTGGGCCACGCTGCTACCCCTGCGTCTGGGAGGGTGGGACGTGATGCCACGCTGCTACCCCTGCGTCTGGGAGGGTGGGACGTGATGCCACGCTGCTACCCCTGCGTCTGGGAGGGTGGGACGTGATGCCACGCTGCTACCCCTGCGTCTGGGAGGGTGGGACGTGATGCCACGCTGCTACCCCTGCGTCTGGGAGGGTGGGACGTGATGCCACGCTGCTACCCCTGCGTCTGGGAGGGTGGGACGTGATGCCACGCTGCTACTCCTGCGTCTGGGAGGGTGGGACGTGATGCCACGCTGCTACCCCTGCGTCTGGGAGGGTGGGACGTGATGCCACGCTGCTACTCCTGCGTCTGGGAGGGTGGGACGTGATGCCACGCTGCTACCCCTGCGTCTGGGAGGGTGGGACGTGATGCCACGCTGCTACCCCTGCGTCTGGGAGGGTGGGACGTGATGCCACGCTGCTACCCCTGCGTCTGGGAGGGTGGGACGTGATGCCACGCTGCTACCCCTGCGTCTGGGAGGGTGGGACGTGATGCCACGCTGCTACTCCTGCGTCTGGGAGGGTGGGACGTGATGCCACGCTGCTACCCCTGCGTCTGGGAGGGGGGGACGTGATGCCACGCTGCTACCCCTGCGCTTGGAGGATGAGGTGTGATGCCACGCTGCTACCCCTGCGTCTGGGAGGGTGGGACGTGATGCCACGCTGCTACCCCTGCGTCTGGGAGGGTGGGACATGATGCCGCACTGCTACCCCTGCGTCTGGGAGGGTGGGACGTGATGCCACGCTGCTACCCCTGCGTCTGGGAGGGGAGGACGTGATGCCACACTGCTACTCCTGCGTCTGGGAGGGTGGGACGTGATGCCACACTTTACCCCTGCGTCTGGGAGGGTGGGACGTGATGCCACGCTGCTACCCCTGCGTCTGGGAGGGGGGGACGTGATGCCACGCTGCTACCCCTGTGCTTGGAGGATGAGGTGTGATGAAACGCTGCTACCCCTGCGTCTGGGAGGGTAGGACGTGATGCCACGCTGCTACCCCTGCGTCTGGGAGGGTGGGACGTGATGCCACGCTGCTACCCCTGCGTCTGGGAGGGTGGGACGTGATGCCACGCTGCTACCCCTGCTTCTGGGAGGGTGGGACATGATGCCACGCTGCTACCCCTGCGTCTGGGAGGGTGGGACATGATGCCACGCTGCTACCCCTGCTTCTGGGAGGGTGGGACATGATGCCACGCTGCTACCCCTGCGTCTGGG
>NC_137508.1:28190000-28192500 GCF_041902795.1 Electrophorus electricus
GTGAGTGAGAGGATGGTGTGACCCATGTCACTAACAGAAGAATAAAGGCTAAATGGTTTTATAGAGGCTATGACACGCTGGTGAATAAGTTGACATTCCTGTCATTTCACACAGAGGCACTTTGCTTACACAGCTGATGAAGGACCTCTGTCATAAACGTTCTGTTTCACTGGAAACCGCCCGTGCAATTCTGACAATTTGTAACTTATAGATATACATATAATGATAAATATATATGTATTTGTGTGTGTGTGTGTGTGTGTGTGTGTGTGTGTGTGTACTTCAGCAGCAGCGATGTTAATCTGATCTCAGTACTGCTCCTCCATTCTCCCAGTCCCATCCAATGGCGTTAACATTTAACGTCCCTTAAGCTTCCCTGCGGTTAACTCTTAATTGAACTGCTGATTTGGCCTGTGTTTCTGGAATATTAACCAGTCATCGTGGAAACCCCACCAGTGCGTCAACCGTGCAGCACACTTGCCACTGTGCTCGCCTTCGCGTTTATAGCATAAATATACTCTAAATGAACAATGCAAACTCACAACCTGCAAAACCAATTAGCAATAATTCAGCAACATTTGCGTGCTTGCTGTAAGATAACTCTTGCTGCGGTTCAGTGAGCTCATATGCGTTACCCGAGGGTATCAAGCTTTAAAGAGCGAAGGACAGAGGAATGTAAACGCTGCTTCCTGATAGTGAGAGTGCGTAGCGCAGGTAAACAGGTTAATGACACCTCGACTACCACGTCCGGATTAGAGCAAAGTTTCGGCGACGTGGGTTTGGACCACTTAGCAAGCACTTTTCCCGAGCGAAGACACTCTAAGGACATTTCATAAATCCAGCTTTTCATCAGCACTCCCGCCAGCTTGTGATGACTTCATGTCGAAACACGGTGACAAACGATGTTGGATCAACACAGATGCCTCCAGGTTTCTCCTGCTGGGAGAGAGGTTCTGGTGGTCCTGGCACGCAGCACTCTGCCCACGCAGACACGTGGGGGGACGTTATCTTCTGCAAACATTATTGTGTGTGCGTTTGGGAGGCAGTAGGCGTCTGGTCTGCTGAGGCAACTCATGCACATGCAGTATTCAAACGCAGACTATTAATACCTGTACAAGCCCTATCACTGCCTCCCAGACTTGCTCTGTGTGTGTGTGTGATTAGACACAGTGTTGGTTCTGGATTACACACAGTAACACACATGTTGAAAGGGTGTATGTGTGTAACGCTGTGAACTGAGACAGTGTGTGTAGGGGGGCTGAACTCTTTTCGACGTGAAAGCTCCTTCAGGGATGTCATGTCTGGAGTTACCAACTCCAAACAGCAGCAAGGGGTTGAAAGGTCACAGTACGGAGGACATGCTGGGTCACTCTAATCTAGTAGGGGCCTGGAAGGTCAAAGGGCAGAAAGGCACAGAGTCTATTTTTGTACTGTCCCACCTGATTCCTCATAACTGCTTTTTAAAGAATGATTTATTAATGTATTTACACATCAATGACGACGCCCAAAACTCTGTTTCGGTTCAAGCTGTTTGGCCACCTGGCTAATTTTCACCTGGAGTCCCAGATGGCCACGGCCAGGAAACACAGAGCATTTACATGGAGACAAACTTAGACTATAATGAACAGAAAAATAAACCAGAGACGGATCTTTGGGAAACAGAAAAAAGACTCAGTATATAAATAATACAGTAAAAGTTATTACTGCATATATGTAATGAGAGTTTTCCAGTAATGTGCTGCTCTGTCTGTAAGAGCTGATTGGCTAAAGGAACAGTTCCTGAATAGGACGGCACAGACAATCTAGAGTCAGATGCACTGCAGCCAATCAACACCCAGGACTTTGCTCTGACAGCCAATGAACAGAGTCAGAAGCACTACAGCCAGGACTTTGCTCTGACAGCCAATAAACAGACTCAGAAGCAGTTCAGCCAATCAACACCCAGGACTTTGCTCTGACAGCCAATGAACAGACTCAGAAGCACTACAGCCAATCAACACCCAGGACTTTGCTCTGACAACCAATGAACAGAGTCAGAAGCACTACAGCCAATCAACACCCAGGACTTTGCTCTGACAGCCAGTGAACAGAGTCAGAAGCACTACAACCAATCAACACCCAGGACTTTGCTCTGACAGCCAATGAACAGAGTCAGAAGCACTATAGCCAATCAACACCCAGGACTTTGCTCTGACAGCCAATGAACAGAGTCAGAAGCATTACAGCCAATCAACACCCAGGACTCAACACTGTTGCTATCCAGGGCTGTGTCTGAGATGAACTGCTGTTCATCTCACACAGTTTCTCACTCAGATTCTGCAACTGGCAACTCATTTAACCCCAACCAGAAGCTTTAAAGTGCCATTTCTCTGTTTATTCAACCTCTGTGAATTCACCTAGGCACACTCTGCTTTCCTAGACCTGGGAAAGGAGTTCAGTCCCAGAAGGCCACTGGTCCCAGCACTCATACAGGGAGCAATTTCTAGCACCACACCATTTA
>NC_137508.1:28202500-28215000 GCF_041902795.1 Electrophorus electricus
AGAGAGAGACACATGCAGAGAGAGAGACAGGGAGAGAGACAGGGAGACACGCTGCTATCACAATCCAGAGAGGACCAAAAACCCTTCCCTGAGGCGAGCGTGGAATTTAAAGTGGAGCTGTTGGGTCATAGGAGAGAAGGCAGGTGTGTAGCTCGATCGGGGAGACAGACCGTATAACAGTGGCCAGATTTTACAGGCGAGAGCAATGCTCTCAAACAGGCACACACACACTCACACACACACATGCACGCACGCACATGCGCACACACACACTCACACACACGCACACACACACACACACATGCGCGCACACACACAAACACACACGCACACACACACTTGCACACACACACATATGCACACGCAAAGGGTCAAAAGGTAAGGAGGTAATTTGTCACATGCTGGTGATATCTGTAGGCTGCACTTCTGCACAGTGATAAAGAATCACATAAAGTTACTGACCCCGACTACTTGGCCTCAAAGCCCAAAGAGCCTCTTAAAAAAGTAAAAAAATAACAGGTTGTTTTTTTTTTTTTTTTTTACGTGCGCTAAGATTAAGCAAGCACAGTTTTTACGTTTTTTTCCCCTCCAAAGAACATTTTCTGGTCTAGATGGAGATCCTTCTCAAGGATCACCCGAGTTCCATCTTTATTTTTTATTTTACAGGTTAGCGATGTCATCCTGCACTGAGGGGCGTATCGAGCTACTCCACCGGTCTCCTCCGCTCCTCCGTACTTCCTGCGCTGAGGGGCGTATCGAGCTACTCCACCGGTCTCCTCCGCTCCTCCGTACTTCCTGCGCTGAGGGGCGTATCGAGCTACTCCACCGGTCTCCTCCGCTCCTCCGTACTCCCTGCGCTGAGGGGCGTATCGAGCTACTCCACCGGTCTCCTCCGCTCCTCCGTACTTCCTGCGCTGAGGGGCGTATCGAGCTACTCCACCGGTCTCCTCCGCTCCTCCGTACTCCCTGCGCTGAGGGGCGTATCGAGCTACTCCACCGGTCTCCTCCGCTCCTCCGTACTTCCTGCGCTGAGGGGCGTATCGAGCTACTCCACCGGTCTCCTCCGCTCCTCCGTACTCCCTGCGCTGAGGGGCGTATCGAGCTACTCCACCGGTCTCCTCCGCTCCTCCGTACTTCCTGCGCTGAGGGGCGTATCGAGCTACTCCACCGGTCTCCTCCGCTCCTCCGTACTCCCTGCGCTGAGGGGCGTATCGAGCTACTCCACCGGTCTCCTCCGCTCCTCCGTACTTCCTGCGCTGAGGGGCGTATCGAGCTACTCCACCGGTCTCCTCCGCTCCTCCGTACTCCCTGCGCTGAGGGGCGTATCGAGCTACTCCACCGGTCTCCTCCGCTCCTCCGTACTTCCTGCGCTGAGGGGCGTATCGAGCTACTCCACCGGTCTCCTCCGCTCCTCCGTACTTCCTGCGCTGAGGGGCGTATCGAGCTACTCCACCGGTCTCCTCCGCTCCTCCGTACTCCCTGCGCTGAGGGGCGTATCGAGCTACTCCACCGGTCTCCTCCGCTCCTCCGTACTCCCTGCGCTGAGGGGCGTATCGAGCTACTCCACCGGTCTCCTCCGCTCCTCCGTACTCCCTGCGCTGAGAGGCGTATCGAGCTACTCCACCGGTCTCCTCCGCTCCTCCGTACTTCCTGCGCTGAGGGTGAACTCTTTCCCAGTTTACTTTCCTTGACACTGTTTAGGTTCTCCTTGTCTTTGATGCTGCATCCTTGGGCGGTGAATAAGATTCACAGTAGAAATAATTTCTAGTGCCTTTATCTGTCTTTCAAATCGATTCACTGAAATATTGAATAGAAAACAAGTGAATGTGTGGTTTATATGGAAATGACGCGGATATTTACAAATCAGGAGACAACATCACTGTCGTGTTCAGTGTTTTAACTTCCCCACAGAAGCACAGTCGGACGCCTCAAAGTAGCAACTGCACATATAAAAAATAGATATAAAACAGCGAGAAAGAAAAAGTGTAAAGGTCTTTTTTTGATTAATGAGTGTTGTCCAGCTCAGGAGATAAAGTCAGGCTTGGAGTCCAAACACGAGTGTCCTGTCTGTCCCGTGAGGTCCAAACACGTGTGTGCCGACTGTCCCGTGCAGTCCGAACACGTGTCCCGTCTGTCCCGTGCAGTCAGAACACGTGTCCCGTCTGTCCCGTGCAGTCAGAACACGTGTGTCCCGTCTGTCCCGTGCAGTCAGAACACGTGTGTCCCGTCTGTCCCGTGCAGTCAGAACACGTGTGTCCCGTCTGTCCCGTGCTGCTGACAGTAGCTTCCTCTCTTTGTACCGCGTGGAGCATTTCTCCACAAAGTGCCTTTCTTGAACCTTTATTTACTTCTTGTTGTGATGAAGTGACAGTTCTCCACTTAGGAAGAGGTCAGAGGTCAGAGCTATTAGTGAGTGAAAAAAACAGGAAATGTGAAATAATGTGTCTCATGTCCCACAGAGACAACATGACAATGAGCACAGACAGGACCACACCCCTCAAACCCAACGGGGGCAGGAACACACCCCTTACCCCTAAAGGGGGCAGGAACACCAGGGGTAACCAGAAACGATTCAACATGTATCTGTTAGTTTTAGTTTTAGATTTTGGGTTGTGGAAGTTATAAAAACTGACTGATGTAAATGATAGAAATGCCAACAGAGATGAATATAACCTGAAACTCGAGCCTCAAACAGTAAGTTATTCAGATACAGAATATTTGCTTAAATCAGTGCAGACTTGATCGCACATCAGACGGTTCATTCGGTGTCTTTGTGACAGCAGAAACAACACACACCGAACTGAAAAGCACAGGTGTGTGTTATCAAGAGATTTCCCTAATAACACTGATCGTTTAACATGAAGACGTCTGGTTACAAGCCTCATTTGGTGTTTAACTTCAGCAGTTATTTTGACCCATTAGAGTTTCTCAGGCTAATGACTGTGGAAGATACATGGCGAACTGTAACTGTGAAACGCCAATGAGTGCAGAGCTTTTTGATCAACTCAGGGAAGCAGGAAAAGCACTTTGACTGGCATTTAGCCTAGAGAGATAATAATAATAATAATAATAATAATAATAATAACAATAATTTATTTTATTTGTATAATACCCAAATGCTAATGGATCTAAGAAAAATGATCATGTTACATAAATTTAGCAAAATTTACCCATATTACATTTTCAGCTTTTTTGGTGCAGTTTTTATTTTTAAGCATTTTTTAAATCAATTTTTATTAACATGAATAGACACAATTTCACATGAATTATTTCCATTTTTCATAATACTGAAGCCAAAATGTTTAGGTGTTCTGAACACATTAAATCAGAACTCAGAACTGAGGACTGCTCCTTTTAGGAAAGATCTTGTTACAGTGCTTTGTTACTTTACTAGTTTGGTGCTAGAACAACATCAACACACAAACACACGCACGAACACACGCATGCACACACACACACACACACACACACACACACACACACACACACACACCTGCATGGTGAGAAGGAGCTCTCAGCTCAGCAACGGCGAATGCAATACACGCAGACCACACTACTCCACAGAGCCAGAGGTGGCGCTGCACGTCTGAGCACTAGTGTAAAACACTGCACTCACACTCCCCCCACAAGCTGTGTGAGGCTGTCTGTTTGAATGAATCAGTCCTTGCGGGGACAGAGCACACACAA
Organism: Electrophorus electricus; assembly: GCF_041902795.1. NCBI lineage: Eukaryota > Metazoa > Chordata > Actinopteri > Gymnotiformes > Gymnotidae > Electrophorus > Electrophorus electricus. The sequence goes on from NC_137508.1 coordinate 28,206,188, forward strand.
CCACATGGAAATGTTCTCCTGCTCACTAAAATCCAGGAATCTGTCTTAATCGCTGGCAGGTGCCAACGACGAAGGCCTTCTGTGCCAACCCTCATCAGCAACAGCCCGACGGAAATTAATTTCTAGAAAAAATTGAAGAAAGGCCCCAAAGCCTTTCACAACATACGCGTGTTTGATTTTCGTTGTTAGTCTGACCTCTCCTGAGATGAGCAGGTTCGGGGTGTCACGCAAACCACTGGACAGGGCACAGTTTGGCACAGCAACCGAACATGGTGGATTACATACAAGGAGCCAAATACCACAGAAATGCGTATAAAACTGCCAAATGGGTTCATCTGATATCATAATCCAGTCAGTATAGTGACATTTCATTGAAAAGAGAGAATGACAGTGTGTGTGTGAGAGAGATTGAGAGCGATTGAGAGAGAGAGAGAGAGAGAGAGAGAGAGATGGGAGATATTGAGGTTACAGCCTGTTATGCTGTGATAAAACCTCTTTTATTGGATGATTACAACATAATTAAAAAATAATCCTTAGCAGCGAGCTGCAGTCAGGAGTGTCGTGGGGAAGCTACACACTGGGACGTGCATGTAGGACAGATCCAGTGCGCTGAGTTAGTCCAGCAGCGATGGTGAGGCTCTGACACACATCCGCCAGCGTGATAAGTGACCCTGTTTACATCCCACAAGCAGAGGAAGGAAATGATGAAGAGGTGCAGGGGAGGGAGAGAGAGATAGAGAGAGAGAGAGAGAGTGTGAGAGAGAGAGATGGAGAGAGAGACATGGAGAGAGAGAGTGTGTGAGAGAGAGAGATGGAGAGAGAGACAGAGTGAGAGAGAGATGGAGAGAGAGAGATGAGTGAGAGAGAGAAATAGATAGATACAGCAGGAATAACATAAAAAAGATGCAGAGATCATGAGAGAGGCAGAGGAAGAAAGACAGAATGTGTTAGAGCGAGTTTACAGGAACAGCCGGAGTGGAGGCCACTGCAGTTCTGCAGCTGGTCTGGGTTTGGGCAGCTGGTTTGGCCGCTCCGAGCCCAGCGACACTGGACCCCGCTGGACTGCCTCTCTCCCTCAGCTCGGCCTCGTTTCCGGTCACCTGCCCCACAGCTCCGTGACATGCCCGTAGCCGTGGAGAGAGACAGCTGTGATTACACGCTGATGTGGTTGGGGGCGGGGCTTCAAAAGCCTGGCCACCATCCCAGCTCCAGCCACCTGCGTTCCGCTCTGGTTTCCCACTCCTGCCAGGGTGCGTCTGGCTGCCACTCTTAATTACAGGCACGGCAGGAGCTGCCGGCGGCCGGTGTGCACTCGCCCAGCTGGGGGTGGAGGCACGCCGGCGACATCGACCAGACGCCCAGCTGCACAGAGCACTGTCACTGAGGGAAAAAAAAGACACTGGAATATACTACGGACCTGCGTGACACTCTCATCAATTCCGGAAAAGTGCGCCACGCACTGCCACCAATTATCCTTGACATCCGTCAGGGGAAAACAAACTCTTCAAGGTCTGTTTAAGAACAATCACCGTGCCTAATTGAATATGTCAGCCCTTGATGGATGGCGTAGCAGGAACTGGCAGGAAGCTGTAGGGAGAAGGCCCAGACAATGTCCTGTGTCTTCACCTGCATGCCGCTTCATGCCAGCATGTCTGCACATGCACCACCTCCACATCGCAGCATGTGTTCGTCTGCGCGAGAGGCCTCAGTGGGCTCCTAAAGCACAGGCAACTTTCAGACGGCACTCTGTAACTCCAGGACACAGGAAAGACCTGCAGCCCACTGTGCAGGACAGAGGTGGGAGCCTCAGAGAAGCATCAGGCACAGCTACTGTGTCTTCATGGCTCTGAATCGCAGTGATGTTTTATTTTCAGTCCTCATTGTGTAAAATACCACCCTTTTCTGTTCTCCACAGCTCTGTGCTCCGTCAGGGCCAGTGAGAGGGGCAGATGGGGTCCAGCCCTGTTCTGCTGACATTACTGTGTTGGGATTGTTGTCCGGACTGTTCGGAGAAACCAACGTCTGTCTACAGGGAAAAAGGGCATGGAGAGGTGTGGGGGTGTTCAGGGGAGGGGCAGTCCCAGTGTCAACTGTGATGTCGCTGTAATTGCTTCTGGGACTCCCTGATGCTATTCTCCTGTGCAGACCAGTTTGTAGAATGTAATGGCACTCTTAACCATGGGAGTGAAAAGTTTAGACCCAGTTTTACCCCTACCTCTTGCTGTCTGGGACTGACTTGTAAGGGGTTGAAATCTTTCCCTACGAAATGGGACAAGCCCTTCACGAACACAATCCGACTGGAATCCTTCGGCATCCTTCTGCAGTTGGTGTTCCAAACTTTAATTTCATGCATCGATCGGTCACCAAATAAAAAAGAACACTGCTTCATTACCAGACTACTGTGGCGATGGCCGGGCAAGCCTGCCTAAAGTTTCCTAAAGTTAGATTTTGGCATACTACTAACAATTCTTATGGAGAAAAGGACCACAATAGGTTGAATCTACACTGGACTACACTGAAATACAATGATTATCATAGTTTTCATATTCTTACTAACAGAGAGAATATTGGGTTTCTTTTCTCATTTGTACATCTATCTCGCCAGCAATTCGATGTTCTGAGAAATTCTGACATTCTGAGAAATTTCTCATAACCCTCCATATGGAGTGTCTCTGAAACCCCACCATGAAGCTACCACACTCCACTCCACACATCTCACCCCACACATTTAACCCAACACTTCACCCCACACATCTAACCAAACATTTATCCTGCACATGTAACCAAACACTCCACCCTACCCCTCTAACCCAACACTATCCCAACATTTACCCTACCTCTCTAACCCAACACTCCACCCTACCCCTCTAACCCAACACTATCCCAACATTTACCCTACCCTACTCTAACTCAACACTTCACCCCACCTCTCTATCCAAACACAAATCAGGGCACCCTACACCAGAGGTCAACACGTGAAAGAGAGGTGGCTAAGTGTAGGGGTGAGGCAGTACTAAAAGGAACCAGCTTTGGTGGATTAAAGCCAGTATCCTTAAACTCTGCTCAGGAAGAGACCGTTTGTGAAGTGCATCTTTTTTTCACATGTATTTTGCTGGAATTAAGAAATAAACCAGATTAGATTAGCATGTTAGCATAGCCAGTGCCGTTATCTCAGGCTAACTCGTCATGTTCATGGAAATTATGTGAATGAGAGTCACCGACTATAATTAAACACCTGTAGAGCCTGGAAGAAAAAGAGCAGCATCTCATCTAGTCCAACATGGTGCAGTTTTAAACTGCTCACTAATGTGATGCCCAGTGCTGACTGCAGCAGAACTGGTTTATGACCATCTTACGGGCGTCTTATAGAAACTGGGAAGGAGACATCCAGGAGCAATCCTTCTGGAAAGGAAGACTTTTTTCCATATGTTGTGTAACAGCCAGTAAATTAGAAAACCTGGCATTTAGCTGAGGCTGTTGAATCACACACACACACACACACACACACACACACACACACACACACACACACACACACACACACACACACAGGCTTTCTGATCTCTGTAGCTGGCCATGCACTGCAGACTCCCACCCACTTACAGAACACACAGCGGCCGCCACACAGACGTGGCAGGGAACTGGCTCGGTGATATTGTAAAATAATTTGATCTGTTGGTGCTAAACGTAAGAGAGTCACGCCGGCCCCGTAGTTTCCAGTACAGCAGATTTCTCCCATCTTGCACTGCAGTTCCTGCTGCAATTCCACAGGGGAACAAAAGAACACATCAAACTGTGATTGCACTCCCGCTCGCTTTAGACATGTCAGAGCAAGCTAAAACATGGCATGAGATCCTAGACCAAAGGCCAACACTGATCCCAGACCAGCATGAGCACAAACTCTGAACGGTTAGTGATGACCTGTGCATGTCTAATTCGATAGAGAAAGTCTTCAGCAGATAAATGGAAAAGCCAATGCGGACACTTCTGCCTTAAATGATTCTGAAATAGACAAAAATAAAAAAAAACACGTTGGCATGATTTTTTAATTCTCACCTCGTGGAAGCAGAAAGGCTGTCATGGAGCAGACGTGTCTGTGCGGTGCAGGGAGATGTGTGGCGTCTGCTCTAAACAGCTGAATTCAAGGTGAGTGAGCTGAACAGGACTGTGAATGTCTGCAAGGAGCAGCTCTCTCTCTCTCCATCGCTCCATCTGTCCTCTGGGTTATTACCTTTGTGCTTTGCCTTTATTACGTTAATGCTGTGCCACGCATTATGAATTCATACAGATTACATCAGTCATGGGCAACGACTGAAATTACAGAACGGCGACGAATGGGACTTGACAAGACAGAAACGGAAGCTCCAGCTGGCCTTGCGTGAGGAAACACGGATGTGCACGGTCGAGCTGGAGGAGAAAGTGCGGTTACTGATGCTCGGGGTGCCCACGCTTTTCTAGCAAAGCCTTTCAGAAAATGGGAATGTTAGATTACTGTGTTCTGTTCATATCTAGATACAGATATATTACTGAGTAGATCTGTTGGCAGAATCCTGCATGTTGAATGAACACCTACAGTGTTCAGTTCAGTCTTTCAGTGTTCATTTGTACCCAGCTGGGTTTAAATGAACACTTTAGGTGTTAAATCAACACTGTGCCATTTCCTCAGAGAACCATGCACGGGGCTTCCTTCATTACTGACTATCGACTAACGCCATAAACACCACATCAGCTACTCTGGTGACAGGTGCCATGCTAATGCATCATGCTAACAGATCATCGCTAATTTTCAGTCAGTGTTAGCCATGTCAGCATTTTTTGGATTAAGCGTTACTTTAATGGTTAATGTTAATATTTTGGGCAGCATTTGCTGGCACTACATCTCCATATAAGAGAAACCCATCACATCTTGCAAAGCTGTCTCATGGAGATTAGGTCTGCTAACACAGCAGGGTTTGTTTGGGGAGTTCTCTCACGGCCCCAGACGCAGGTCAGCCTGTACAGCCCTGTATTTCCCCTCTACAGCGTCTCCCAGTACTGATCTAAGAACTACTGTCACTACTAACAAGCATTTTATTAGATTTTTCCAAACAGTTTTCGTCTGTACAGCACATATCTGACAATACAAAGGCAGCTATTATGCCTGACATGAGTCACACACACACACACACACACACACACACACACACACACACACACAATCAATGCAGAACACAATCTGAAAGATCTAAATTCATTACCAGACAGAATTAAATGAGACTAATGGAACTCTAGTCCTGTTACTCCCCAGTCCTGTTACCCTCCAGTCCTGTTACCCTGCAGTCCTGTTACTCCCCAGTCCTGTTACTCTGCAGTCCTGTTACTCCCCAGTCCTGTTACTCCCCAGTCCTGTTACTCTGCAGTCCTGTTACTCCCCAGTCCTGTTACTCCCCAGTCCTGTTCTTGCTGCTGCTCAGACTTCTCTCTACATCCTGTCTGAGAACGCTGCTTCTTCTCTTCTTGATGGGGGTTTTGCAATTCGTTTCCCATGTAACCAATTTTTCACAAGGTTTTCACAGAGTTGTTTCACAGACCTTTTTGAACTGGCTCCTCACAGCTAAGCAGATTCTTTTGAAGCTTCGTTTTTTCAGGGTTTTTTGGGGGGCAGATAATTCCTCTGTCATTCTCCCTTCTCAGACATGCTAGAGACCACTTCATTATGCAGCGTATCTCACTCAAACAAACGTGCTTCAACACTGGTGTAGAGAGTAAAAATGGTGGTGACCTACCGCTCTATTTACAGTGAGCGTACTGTGGACCAATCAAAACAGACACAAAATGAACGTTAGACACTAAGAAACTGTACCCGCAATACTCAAGTATATATTCATGAGTGCATCATTAAAAATTTGAAATGCTTGCTTTCATGATTAAAACCCAGGGTTTGAAAATACAAGTCTACGTGTGTCTGATGGGCCGCATTAATAAACCTTAAAAGACGTTTTTAAGTCTCTTTTACATATTCAGATGTAATAGATAAAAACAAGAATTAGCCAACAACAACACCATCAACACAAACATCAACACCAACACAATCAACACCTACACCAACATCAACACCATCAACACCATCAGCACCTACATCAACACTAACACCATCAACACCAACATCAACACCATCCACACCAGCACCATCAACATCTACACCAACATCAACATCAACACCAACACCAACATCGACACCAGCACCATCAACACCAACATCAACACCAACACCTCATCACAGCCAGCATCGTTTCAACACAGTCAAATAATGTAGAATAATAAGACTCCAGTGCTACTCGAACCACTCCACACACATTCCAGTAAACACCAGTAACACACCAGGAGGCATGTCTTAGCCATGATTACGCCTTTGTGCTCTGAACACCAGCACAGCTGAGACTTTCCCCACACATGATGCCTCACTATCTGCCACAAAACAATGTTTGTTTTTGTTGTAATTCTACAGCTAAAAGGTCTTAATTATGAATCAAGGCTATTCACTCCCTCTGTGAGCAGGCCAACTCCAGTCATCACCAGCCTCTGTCTCTGAATGCCATATAATGACAAATTTGATCTTTAATTTCAGGTGCTGTGCAGCTGTAATCAAATAGAAAGAACCAATGATGCACAATGGCCATTGTGAAACACACGTGTACGTCTGCATGTCTGTATTTGTGTATGTCTGTACGTGTGTATGTCTGTACGTGTGTATGTCTGTACTTGTGTATGTCTGTACTTGTGTACGACTGTGTGCAGACACACCTGCGAATATACATGCAGACACACACACAGACCCATATGCAGACAAATATGGAAACAAACATGGATGCACATGCAGAAACACGTGAAGATACACACACACACACACACACACACACACACACACACACACACACACACACACACACACAAATGCAGACAAACACTGTCACATGCACATTCACTTGCACACACACATACACACACACACACGCGCGCGCACACACACACGCACACACTGTCACATGCACACACATATACGCACACACACACACACACACACACACACACACACACACACACACACACGCACACACACACACAGACACTCATGCACACAGACTAGATACACACTCACAGACACACTCAGCCTGGGTCTCCACTCTCCTGGGCTGCGCGATCGAATAACACCTCAAGTTTCCTGCTTTTCTTTTTGTGCAGTTCTACTGAATATGACGTCACAGCTGAAGAATCAACATTAACCGCCGTGTATATGTTGCATTTTTAGGCGATCTGAGTCCAAGGCCATCGCAGTTGTCTTCTCCAGTACCTTATTATGACTGAATCTGAAAGCAGCATTCCATGTGTCCTTCTCACTGAAGGCTTCACGGATGCTTCCTGGCAGACAGAAGCTTTTTCTCTTTTGCCTCTCATAAATGTAATTCTCAGTCTGATTCTGAACTCAACTAATATTTAGAGACTATAATACCTGCAGTTGATATTGAAACAGAGAAGGCTTCTCATGAGCTGCGTAAGATATCAGGAAGAGCGCGTGCACACACACACACACACACAAAAGTAAATGCCTCCTGACAGAGGTCATTAATTCATAATTCATTGTGCCATCATAGCACTTTTTCAACTTCTGAATCTTAAACTAACAGCTTACACACAGAGAGCGAGAGCGAGAGCGAGGCATCTCTACAGTCAAGCCATCAGCAGTCAGACCGCAGCATTAACGGACATTTTGATTGAGGTCTTTGATTATTATCTCACATCAATCCATAATCCAGATTACTTGAGTATGGAAGCCTAAACAGAGGCAGGGGAGTTAGACGGAAATGACAGACACGTTTCATATATTTCACCCAAAGCAATGATGTGCAAAACACATATTTGCTCCATGAGCACATCCACAGAAAGCGAGATCAAAACAAGACGATAAAAAATGCATCGCCTGCAGTGGGTGTCTGGAAATGTTTGCATATATTTCTGGCAACAGTTGGAGCGTGTGCATGTGTGTGTGTGTGTGTGTGTGTGTGTGTTATACCTGAATGAGAACATATGTTTTGAGTATATGTGCAATATTTTTGTATATGGAGGTATGCTGTATTTGTGTAGTGTGTGTGTGTGTGTGTGTGTGTGTGTGTGTGTTTGGGGGGGGCGGGGGATGGTGTATGTGTGTGTGTGTGTGTGTGTGTGTGTGTGTATGTGTGTCTGTGTGTGTGTGTGTGTGTGTGTGTGTATGTATATGTGTGTGTGTGTGTGTGTGTGTGTGTAGGTGTGTGTGTGTGTGTGTAGGTGTATGTGTGTGTGTGTGTGTGTGTGTGTGTGTGCGTGTGTGTGTCAGGCAGATTATCATCAAAGGTAATCTTGTATCATCAGATTCTTATGAGTCAATGAGGCTTTATGAGATTAGCGCTCTGGGATTAAAAATGACGGGGACAGATTTACAACCATTTGCTCCAGGTAGCTAATTAAAAGTGGAGACCTGGTGGGATAATTTAAAGGGAAACTCCACTCTCCTCTGCCTGGACCCACAGGGTGTGTCTGTCCATCATCCAGCACCATCTGCGATGTCTGATGCTCGTTACACACGTACTGACATGGGCGCACTCCTGTGGAGATCTCTCATTAAATGGGCCTTATTGAATCAGGGCAGGTGACAACTGTCATGCTCGGAGATGAGCCTCGAAATTACAGGTGTGAATGGCTCACAAAAGCCTCTTTATGAGAGAGAGAGCAAGAGAGAGAGAGAGAAAGAGGAAAGAGACTGAATGTGTGTGAGAGAGAGGTTAAGATTTTTTTTAAAT
>NC_137508.1:28220000-28225000 GCF_041902795.1 Electrophorus electricus
GGCCCGTGCCGCTCCGAGAGGAGCACGTGAGCTGCGTTTGGGCCCGTGCCGCTCTGAGAGGAGCACGTGAGCTGTTCTAGACGTGTTTTTGGCTGGGATGATCTGCAGAGAGAGATGTGAAGCCAACACACTCACTCAGGCTGCTCTCATAATTGCTTCAAACTTCATTACCACACACATATATTCACTATGGTTACCATGGAGCCAGAGCAGCAAGAAAATACTGAATAAATAAAGTTTGAAAATACTGAATAAATAAAGGCCTGTCATACGCAAAATGAAGGCTTGGAATATGCAAAACAAAGGACTGGAATATGCAAAATGTCTAATACTAATACAGGCCTCTACCTCTGTCAGGGTTTTGTGTTAGCCATGCTTTTCTAGGCCATTCTACAGGTCTTACGTCTTCAGTGACAGCTCCTATGTCATCAATGACAGCTTTTATGTCATCAGTGACAGGTCTTATGTAATCAATGACAGCACTTATGTCATAAGTGACAGCTCCTATGTCATCAATGACAGCTCATGTCATCAATAACAGTTCTTATGTCATCAATGTTAGCCCCTATGTCATCAATGTCAGCTCTTATGTCATAAGTGGTGAGTCCACCATGGGAGAGAGGTAAAGCACGCCACAGGTTCTGTGGAGACTATCGAGAGCAGCTAACGCTAATGCTACATCCAACGTGGTGCTGTGGGTCACGCACTTATTCTCATGCCGTTCCGCAAATGACCTCACATGACCTCACCCATTCAATTCCAGCTCATGAAAACCCAAGCAATTGCTTTATTTATTCATTACGTATTGAGCTGCAGTGTAGAATATGGTGAAGTCTGGGGACTGAAGTTCCCTTGACCTTGCTGGATCAAATGGAAGTGAACTGATGACCCATCTTCTAACCACCCACACTTACGAATGAAAATATACACACATAAACCAGGCTCAACGCCATCACAACCACGAGACGTGGGATTTCAACTCGTGGAGTTCAGTCTGCTTTGGTTACAATGCGAACAGCCCGATAGCCTTCCTCTCCAAGGCAGAGAGCCTAAAAACCGCATTCCTGTCCCCAAAAAGGTAGGAAAACAAGAGCAATGGAGCTCAGAGTGCAGGAGCAGTAGGAACACATACCTGGTTTGTCCTTGTGGTAAAAGGAAGGGCATTTTATGAGAACTCCATACTGGAGAAAGGCTCTTCACACCTGGGCTAAGCACCTCCACTTCTCCAGTGTGTTACGACGGTCGTCACTGCAGGCCATGCTGGTTAAGTGTGTAATGAAACACATATCCACCATATTAGATCCTGTCTCTATAAACTGCACGCAATTACCATCACTCAGTGGGCACAAATGAGGACACACACAGTCGTGATGCGGGAGGTGCAGCGCCGAGGTGATTTACAGGAGACTAATGACGCTTCGTTTTCCAATCCATTTAAAACTGACCTGGAAATTACACGGAGGAGCTGACTTTAGCATCATCTAGAGTGTATCATACAGAGAATCATTATACACAATCAGTATAATTAGTTTTAAATTCATTGGTCACACTGTAGGTAATGGTACTTGACTTCAACTTTAAATTTTAAATGTAATTTGTCCACATTCATTTTTATAGATTAAATTTGTTTGCACAAATGTATATTTAATTTTAAATAGGTTTTTTAAAAAGGTTTAATGGATAACAATGATCAGTAAGTAGATTCAGAAAATACAAACATATACGACTCCAGTTTAAGAATGTAACAACACAACAACAGCAACTCTGCTGATGAAATACTGCTGCTGGACACCATCTGTTACCCAGAAGCATCATAACACAAAGCTCATCATTGAAACCAGTAAAAGAGAGACTCTCTCATTTACAATGACCTTAAAGCTGCACTATGTAAGATCTGTGGCAAAGACAGGTCACACGCTGAGACGAACACGCGAGTTCGTGCGCAGGTTTAAAGCTGTGCTATGGAAGATTTGTTTGTTAAAAGATGGATTACTGCGTCAAGAGGAAAAATATCTGCTAAAAAAAATACAGCATCCCTCTGATACTGCCAGTCACTCTGTAAAGTGTGAAATATTCATTCAAAAGTCAGAGCTGTCAGGACGGATGTGGCAGGAGTTTTTCAGAAGACCTCAGACGTCTTTATGCGTTAAAGTCCGACTGGATGCTAACGCTATCTGAGTAGCGTTAGCGAGGACGCTTTAGAAGGTGTAAGGCATAACAACACGAGAGACAAACACTACTGGAACACGGAACAGGACCACGAAACAACCAGCTAGCCACAGGAGAGCGCTAAATACTCACAGGTTACTATGGAACATGGAAATAACAGGGATGAACCAGACGCAGGAATGAAAGGAGAGTGAGAGAACGCGGAGAAGAAGTGGTGCAGGACTGCTGATTAACCAGCCGAGCTGCCGGACGGGTCACCACAGCCAGGCGTTAGCCGATGGCGGGAGGGGCTGGCGGACTCGCAACCGTTACGCCGGACTGAAGCTTTTCGGGGTCGCGTTGCACTACTGGCTCATGAAAGGTTACGGTAACTAGCTTTTAACAAAAGTGAGGACAGCTAGTAGCAGGCAATGTCAAAGCAATGGATATTTAGCCAGAAAGGCTAGGTTCACAGCACAACACACACACACACCGTCTTGGTATAGCGCTGTGTATACAACAGTACCTTCGCCCAGCTAAACTTCTCAGGATGTTGAATGTAGTAACCTAGATAAACAGACAGACAGGTTAACCAGCCTCTCCAATAGCTACAGTTTACTCAGTACTCTAAATATGACTGTTTTTATTTTCACATATTGCACCAACACTTATAATTAATGCATTTGGCAGACATTGTTTTTACTGTTTTTATTTATTTAATTTTTGTTTTATTATTTTTTGTTGCTATTTTTAATTTGGTTTTATTTATTTAATTTTTATTTCTATTTCTATTTTTGGCAGACATGTTAATCCAGAGCATATAATAGAGGTATCGGTTGCGCACGGACTCTTACGGGTGTAACATAAAGCACCTGTCCGTTGTACTAACAGGGATGTGATTACATGAGTTCACACTTCTGTCCCCAGAGGACATTTCTATGCTCAAGTTCTCTTTTAATGCTCCTTCAGTGTGAACACATTTGCAGATACAACCTACGTAACAAAATGTTCCCACACATTACACATCTCCACCAGAGAGGGCGCCAGGTCCCCAAACTTACATAGTGTAGTTTTAATACCACAATGTCACTTTCAGAGCCACAAGCTTGACGAGTCATTAGATGTGGACCAGTCTCTAGGACCTGAAGCGCTAGAGTCCAGCTCGGTGTGCTGTTTTCCCTCTGTAACACAGGTTCAGCTGGTCACTGGACACAGGTTATCTCGGACTGTATTTTCTGAGGTGTGATGAGGGTGGGTTTCAGGTTGTTGTCATCCTCATAACGACCTTTGTAATACTGATATCTCCCCTGTGAACTAAAACTCATTCTATCCACTGATTTGGAGTGCGTATGAAGTCTCAGATGTCGTGTCGTGTGGGTTGTGGTGAATCGTAGTAGTCACATAATCAAACAAATAATTTGGTAATAATAATAAAGGTTGATCTTTATCCGTCACATGAAGAGTTCTCTGGTGTGTTTTAAAGTATTTATATATAATATATATCATGTACAGTATACGCTGGAATGAATCCAGTCCATTAAGAATTAGATACAGTGGTCTTATGATGGACAGAAATAATCTCTCTCTCTCTCACACACACACACACACACACACACACACACACACACACACACACACTCACTCACACTCACACTCACACACACACTCACACACACACACACTCACTCACACACACACACTCACTCACACACACACACACACACACACTCACACACTCTCACACACACACTGTAGCAAATCATCCTGATGTTATTAGTCTGCTGATAGGCACTCAGACAGAAGCTTTCATTTCTGACACTGTGTGTCACTCACTCCTCTCTCCATCTCTCTCTGTCTCTCTTCTGCATTCTCTCTCTATCTGTGTCGGTGTGTCTATCTGTCTCTTTCCCTCAGACAAGTCAAGATGGCTTTATCCCCTCTCTCTCTCGCTCTCTCTTTCCCACTCTGGTGCAAACTGAAAGGTAACTCAGCAGCTCTCCAGAGGTAAGACCCTCTAGTGAGAGGTGAGAGGTGAGAGGTGAGTCCCGCCCCCGCCCCCCAACACCCTGTGAGTGACGGCGCTTGGAGCAGGCAGACTGCTCTCAGATGATAAACATGAGGTCATTATTTCCCTGTGGAAAAGCAGCGATGGCAGACTGGTTGCTCCTCCCTATGGATGAAGACGTGCGGAGCACCGTGTAAGAGCAAAAGAGACGCGCTTCCCAACGACTTGAAAGCTCGCCATCGCTCACACGCAGACAGACAGGCAGAAAAAAGCGCGACTTCCATAGATTAGGACTTCACTGGGCTCGCGAAGACCTAAAAGATACAGCCCTAAAATATTCATCTGTCACACAGAACAGAAAAACTCCCTATCAAAGTAAAAAAAAGTCAGTCTGTCAGTTACAGAGAGAGAGACGGAACGAGGGAGCGAGCGAGAGAGAGAGAGAGAGACGCAATGAGGGAGTGAGAGAGAGAGAGAGAGACGGAATGAGGGAGCGAGAGAGAGAGAGAGAGACAATAAGGGAGTACTTCTTGGGGGTTCTGAGGCACCAGAATGCCATCACCCCTCTTGAGGTCTGTGTGTGTGTGTGTGTGTGTGTGTGTGTGTGTGTGTGTGTGTGAGTGTGTGTGTGTGTGTGTGCGTGTGTGCATGCGCGCATACACGATTGAGTGAGTTGAGAGAAAGAGCTGATTATGGCTCTGAATGGCTGATTTTATGTTATTCTATGATTGTGAGGTTGTGATTAGACAATCAGAACAGTCCTACCAGAAATGGAGCCTTAAAGCACTATCACTGCCATATTAGCATGTGAGATTACAGTCATTTTACCGTCTTTCTGTAAAGGCAT
>NC_137508.1:28230000-28287500 GCF_041902795.1 Electrophorus electricus
CTCTCTCTCTCTCTCTCTCTCTCTCTCATAGAATCCTACACATTCTCAGTGTGGGAGGTCAGGTGCAATGTCATGATAATGTGATTTGAATCCATGCTGCTGTAGAGCTCCTGGGGGCTGAACCTACTCTCACACACACACACACACACACACACACGCCTTAGTCTAGAGCCACTGAACCACACACCCAAACGCAGCCATATAGGAAATCAATGAACCCCTCAGAGTTCTGCTCTCCTCTGGGAACAGAGGAATTTATCTGTCCGTCTTTCTGTTTGTTTGGTGCTCTGTCTGATTCTGGCTACTGCAGCTCAGATACTACCACACTGGCGACTCTGCTTGGTAACCCCTGTGTGATGTCCAGTGTCACGTACTCCAGGGGCAATGTGAATCTTTGCTTTAATCTGTACCACTGCTGCCACACCCTCTCCGAGTTCCGATGGCTGAGGAAGCATAGGAGGAACAGTTGGGAGCGGTTGTGTAAGAGAGTGAGAAACTAAACGCAGGAGGAAAGAAATTCAAATGGAAAAATGGAAAATTTTAAAAAATTAGCTGCTTAGTAATTCATATTAAATATTACAGAAACAATCAGTGCATGACAAAAATTAACAAATAACAAGAACAACAAAAAACAGACACAAATATTCTCCAAAATATTCACTCTATTCCAGAGAGCATCTGCCTGTTTGCATGTCTGACTCTCCACACTGCGAGATGAGCTGTATACGAGCCGTATATATGAAGGCCCGTACTGTATAATGGCAGCTCATTAGCATACGTCCTTCACCCTGTGCAGGTGTGGCTGGGGTGATGCTTCCATACTCCCACACAGCTGTTTGTCAGCACAGAGAAGTGAATGTGTAAACACAGCCAGACCTGGCAGGCCAGCTGAAGGGCAGCTGCAAGAGCCTGGGGGCCGGGCCGCAGGGTACGACGCCACAGTTGTGGTAAGATGCCACTATTGTAAGATGGCACTGATGTGGTAAGATGCCATTGTTGGGGTAAAATATGCCACTGTTTTGGTACAATGCCACAGCTCAGGTAAGATGCGACTATTGTGGTAAGATGCCACTGTTGTGGTAAGATGCCGCTGCTCTGGTGTAGGTTTGCTGTAGGTTTTACAGCGTGACCCCCAACCTGGCGGAGTTTCCACAAAGCCCTCACCAATAACTCAGCATGTTACTGTAGAGAATCATTCTGGGGTTTGTTGCGTTGATGCTATGAATCAGTGACTCTTCTGTGATGCACAATGAGCAGAACATTATCGTACACAATCCCAGCATGTGGTATGCGGTAGAAACACCCCGGAGATGTTTTCATAGCACAGGAGATCCAGCGTGAACAATGCCCTTGTCTTGTCAGAGCAACATGTTCACATGTTCACACGTTTCAACCATGTGAGGAATGAAGAAAGCCACATGCCATAGGGAACACGCCACATCAGAATCTGTCCCTTGCCCTAGCTCATCCTCGCGAAGACGCTCAGGAGCTGGTATGGCAGGATTCGCCCCTCTACACACACAAAGGTAAAATGAAACAGGAAACTGTGCGAATGTTGTGATGAGCTAAAGGGAACATGTGCATTACAACCGAAGCAGATCGCGTGTGTGTAGTCCTTCTTAAATACATGGCCTTGCCTTCCTCTCTGCGAATGTGGAAACAACACAGAAGGCCAGGAAGGAACGTTTGTCTCATCTCATCTCCCTGGAGTTCTTTATGAGGGCAAACTGAGGCGCTGCTGAACCGCTTTGGAGTCGGCTGAAGATCGCATGGTGTCCCAGCGGCAGGGTCATCTCCACCACCTCCACTCCCACAGGGTCATCTCCACCACCTCCACCCTCACACAGGGTCATCTCCACCACCTCCACCCTCACACAGGGTCATCTCCACCACTTCCACCCTCACACAGGGTCATCTCCACCACCTCCACCCTCACACAAGGTAATCTCCACCACGTCTACCCTCACACAGGGTCATCTCCACCACCTCCACCCTCACACAAGGTAATCTCCACCACGTCTACCCTCACACAGGGTCATCTCCACCACCTCCACCCTCACACAAGGTAATCTCCACCACGTCTACCCTCACACAGGGTCATCTCCACCACCTCCACCCTCAAACAGGGTCATCTCCACATCAATTGTGATCACAGCAGGACAAAAAGACGTGTTAGTCACTGCAGACGCACCAAACAGGGTGCAGTCTCTGTTTAGTCTTCTATTTATTTAGATTTTCACACATTTTGAAGCACGACAGTGAACTAAATTATGTGATCATCTATCTAATGTGTCTTTATTTCATCTTCTATTAAAACGTGAGGAGAGGACACACACGAGGAGACGACACACTCATGTGGACCTCTGCTTTGACCTACTTATCATGAGACGTCAAGGCACCTGGGGCTGATTACGTTATGTGAGCTTCACGATCTCTAAACCTCACAGGAGCAACAGGGGGACAGTCCGCATCCTACCTTGGTGGAAACAGAGGAAAGTAAAACAGGAACTGGGGATTTTCTCATGACAGCAGCAATACTGAGCCTACTTTAGTTTTAATGCCTTTTCCGAATAAATTCGTTCAGTCTCTCCCCCTATATGGGCTAATGCATTCATATTCTGACAGACACTATTGTATCTCTCCTGTTGCCTTTAGCTAGGAGCATCTGCCTTCGACAGTGAAGAAATTAACCTGTCTCAGCGTCGTGAATAAACCATGAGGGGGTTAAGACCCGCCCTCTCGCCAGGGTGGGGGGTGAACAGGGATTAAGTGCCTGTGAGAGGCGACCAGTCTTCCTGTCTGTCCCTTTAGGGTGGTGTTGCCATCGGCATTACTGCGGCCTGCTGAAGTCTCTTCATTATTCATGGCCCTAGTGCCGGGCTCCAGCGCACAGCTGCGCCTCAGGGCTTGCAGCCCCTTAAAGGGGAAGTGTGCAGAAGAGCACAGCGCACACACCTGTCTGCATCAACAGGTGCCATCTGCACTGAACACAGAGAAATGTATGATCTGTCACTGTGACGTGTGTATGTGTGTGTGTGTGTGTGTGTGTGTATGTGTGTGTGTGTGTAGGTGTGTGTAGGTGTGTGTGTGTGTGAGTGTGTGTGTGTGTGTGTGTAGGTGTATGTGTGTGTGTGTATGTGTGTGTGTGTAGGTGTGTGTGTAGGTGTGTGTGTGTGTGTGTGTGTGTGTGTGTGTGTGTGTGAAGGTGTGTGTGTGTGTGTGTGTAGGTGTGTGTGTGTGTGTGTGTGTGTGTGTATGTGTGTGAGTGTGTGTGTAGGTGTGTGTGTGTGTGTGTGAGTGTGTGTAGGGGTGTGTGTGTGTGTGTATGTGTGTGTAGGTGTGTGTGTGTGTGTGTAGGTGTGTGTGTGTGTATGTGTGTGTGTAGGTGTGTGTGTATGTGTGTGTGTGTGTGTGTGTGTAGGTGTGTGTGTGTGTGTGTGTGTGTGTGTGTGTGTGTGTGTGTGAGTGTGTGTGTGTGTGTAGGTGTATGTGTGTGTATGTGTGTGTGTAGGTGTGTGTGTGTTTGTAGGTGTATGTGTGTGTGTGTGTGTAGGTGTGTGTGTGTGTATGTGTGTGTGTGTGTGAGTGTGTGTGTGTGTAGGTGTGTGTGTGTGCGTGTGTGTGTAGGTGTATGTGTGTGTGTGTATTTGTGTGTGTGTGTGTGTGTGTAGGTGTGTGTGTGTGTGTGTGTGTGTGTATGTGTGTGTGTGTGTGTAGGTGTATGTGTGTGTGTGTGTGTAGGTGTGTGTGTGTGTATGTGTGTGTGTGTGTGAGTGTGTGTGTGTGTAGGTGTGTGTGTGTGTGTGTGTGTGTGTGTTGTTAGACATACTACATACTGTGAATAGATTCGTTAGTTCATGCCTGTTGTTTTGGTGAAGAGCAGTGTGACTTGTGTCCATGCACTTGGGTTTGGAAAACTGGGATACCAGTTAAAGTCATACTGGGTTTGGAAAACAGGGATACCAGTTAGAGACATACTAGCTTCTGCTGTACAGTGAGATTTCTGATTCATGAAGATGCATCAGCAAACTTAAACTTAAACACCCAAGCCATTAGAGATGACATGGCTGCCAGAGGTTTGTTTATAGAAAACTCTACATGTTTCTTTTGTTTATAGAAAACTACATATTTATTTTGTTTATAGAAAACTCTACATGTTTATTTTGTTTATAGAAAACTCTACATATGTTTCTTTTGTTTATAGAAAACTACGTTTCTTTTGTTTATAGAAAACTCTACATATGTTTCTTTTGTTTATAGAAAACTACATGTTTCTTTTGTTTATAGAAAACTCTACATATGTTTCTTTTGTTTATAGAAAACTCTACATATGTTTCTTTTGTTTATAGAAAACTCTACATGTTTCTTCTTGTTGCTGAACAGAGTGGCAAGGCTGAAATTCCTCAGCTTCTCAGACTTTGGCCTCTCGGCTGCATGCTTAGGATTCTGAATTCTTCTGATTCTTCAAAAGAAGGTGACAACAGGTTAGATCCTGAAAACACTGCCTGGTGTTTCCTCAGTCTGCATGCTCAGCTATAAGGCCACCCAGCGCTACGCCTGCCTGCTCTGGCTCTATTCACCCCCACAGTCATTTGCAACTTGGGTTCAGCTTGGTGTGCTGTGGGTGAAATACATCAAATTAGATTTCAGTGTAGAAACAGTGTCGAAAGGGAACTGCATTTGTGAACAGTCATCAGCAAACTTCTTTTTTCCAGAGTTGATTGACAAATGGATTGAAGGCAAAATTTCCACCCAGATTAACCAAACTAGATTTTCAGTGAAATACACCAATCAGAGCTTGACACTGAAATAAAGTTGGTTTGCAATTCCATCCACAATCACTACCAACTTTGGTTAAATATGAGGCAAAAAGGTGTTGGAAAAGGTGAGTAGGTGAGCACAGAAGCCACTTTTCACAGCTCTGATTCCTGACTGTCCTTCTGTAGGTTATCTTCAGGAGATACACAGACAGGACTCCCAGGGTCTATGGAGGTGAAACACTCCCACAGCATCACAGAGCTGTCAGTGTGCGTCACACAGGGGAGCAGGTTCTCTTTTTGCTCCAAGCCTATGAGACTGCAGCCTGAAAGTACAATATTCCCCCGTTATCTGTCAGAAGAACCAGCCCCAGAGAAGGTTAGCTGTTACATCATTTGTAAAGGTCAACCACTTTTTTTCTCCCTTCATTTGCATGACCTCTGGCCTTCCTCATGGCAAACAGTGTTTGGCTTATGTGTCATATATCACACTGAAACAGGAAGTTTGGGATGACTGCTTGGAAGAATTCTTAAGCACTCAAAAAAGGTCAAATCTGTAAAATCTGTATGACAATATGTATCAGTCAAATGTTGTGTGTGTGTGTGTGTGTGTGTGTGTGTGTGTATATATATATAGTGAGTAGGCACATGGCTCAGTACATGAGTGGGACCCAGAGGAGCCAAACCAAACACTGGCTACTGGTGGATAAAGCAGTCACTGTAAGACCAGACGGACCAAACACTGCACTGCCTGGAATTACTGAAGTATGATCAGTGTCCCACACATGGATCCTGGAATGCTTGAGGCTGTGTAACATCAAGAACTCAGTGGGGCTGTGGAAGACGACCCTAGAGGTCAACCTCAGACGAACAGCAGGAGCTGCTATCAAGTGTGGGATTTACCAAGGAGATGCCCTGTCCTCGCTGATGTTCTGCACCGGCCTGAACCCCCTCAGTGAGATCATCACCAAGAGTGGCTACAGATACTGACTACAGAATGGAGCAGCCATCAGCCACCTCCTCTACATGGATGACATGAAGATGCATGAGACATCGACCCAATAATCCACCTCACCAGGATATACGGCAACGACATCGGAATGTCATTCAGACTGGATAAGTGTGGTAGGAGAGGGAAGGTAGCTAAAACAGAGGGGATCACACTACCAGGAGGTAACATAACAGATGTTGAGGGCAACTACATGTACCTTGGAATCCCACCGGAAAATTGGACTTGTGAAGAGGCCACAAGGAAAACAGCTACAGTCAAATACCTACAAAGCGTGAGACACGTCCTGAGAAGTCAGATCTGGGCTATCAACACCTATCAACACCTCCACTCTACCAGTCATCAGATATATCAACACTTACACAGTACCAGTCATCAGATATATCAACACCTAGACACTACCAGTCATACCAGTCATCAGATATATCAACACCTACACACTACCCGTCAACAGATATATCACCTACTAGGGAGGAATAGTTAGTGTCAGAGCCACTATCCAGGATATGAAACATCTTAGATCCAGGAGTACACCAGGATGATGGCCCTAAATGATGAAGTGTCTACTGAGAACCTCAGGCAGCAGAAACCCGAGCAGGATGGGAATGAGGAGGAATAGGAACCATGATGGGAGGAAAATCTCCTGCACGGCATGTACCACCAGCAGATAGTGGAAGTGGCTGATATGGAGAATTCCTAGCGATGGCTGGAAAAGGCTGGATTGACAGACACCACAGAGACACTAATTACAGCAGCACAGGAAGAAGCTTTGAATACAAGACCAATAGAGGCTGGATCTACCACACCAGGCAGGACCCCAGACGCAGGCTGTGCAGAGACGCCCCTGAGACAATCCAGCACATAACAGCAGGATGCAAGATGGTAGCAGGCAGAGCGCACATGGAACGCCATAACCAAGTGGCTGGATATAACTAGATAATGTCATGGAACGCTCGCCTCCCGCAAGTCACGGGGTTTGGCCTGCCACGTGAAGTGGGAGGATATTTGTTTGTGGCCACACCTGCACACACCTACACCCTGTCTTGTCTTGTGTGCAGCGTGTTAATGTTAAGGTTCGTCTCGTTATTGTTAAAAGTGTTCATGTTCATCTTCATCGTTCGTGTTATATGTGAGTGCCGGTATGTCGTATGTAATAAATGTTGTCCATGTCGAGAGAGCCTGTGGGTCCTGCTCCACACCCTTTGGCACTCAGGCTACCACGTTACAAATAAATAATGCTAGTAGGATAAAACTAGAAAATGTGATTGCTGAGTTTAGTTGAATTTATTTTGGTTTTGTAAACAGATCATGGAGATTAAAGCCATTGTGAGGGATGAATGGTCAATGCTGAGTTCTATTCATCTACCCATTAATACGTTAACATGAAACTCCCCTTTAAAAGTGCAGCTTCTGAGAGCCAAGCGCATGTGGAGCTCCCCATTAAAAAAGCAGATTCTGATGGAGTCTAATTGCTAATGATAGGTGTTCCTTTGGGTATCCAGCCTTGCTTTGTGAGCTGAGTAGGAGAAATTATCAGATGAGATGTGTAATTATTTCTGTCTGTGATGTTCATGCACTGTAGAGGTCAGACTCTTCCCACAGCACATTTACGCATGGACACACACACACACACACACACACACGCACACTCACACACACCATTCATCTATTCTGGTTAGTGGGGACAGGGAGACCCAGAATTCAGCTAACGGACTTTTGTTTCAGGTTAGAAGCCATTACTGTAAGACGGAGACAGAAGAGCAAGCTGACGTGTGTTACTCAATCTGGAACGTATGGAACAGTACTGTTAATCCTAACTACAACAAGACCAGGTGGGGCTGCATGCTATACGGATAAGATATCTCAGTAATCCTCTCAACTACCATGTTGTGCTTATTTGTAACTAATTTTGTCATACTGATTCTTTTTTTGGTTAATGCATTCATTTTTGTTAACAGATAAAGACACAAAGACACACACAAATAGACAGAGGGGGAGTGTGTGAGACAGAGAGAGAAAATGAAGATCATTAGCATATAATTAACTGTCTCAAGCTTACTAATTTGGTTTAATTAAGTTACATTTTTCAGATATTTATGTCAAAATCATCTGTTTGTGAAATAAGAGTATGCTTAAATAAAGGACAAGTCTTACAGATGGATCCTAAGGACAGGGTTTAAGGCCAAGTCTTAAGGATGCGTCAAAAAGACAGGTCTTAAGGACAGGTCTTAAAGATTGGTCTTAATAATGGATCTTAAGGACGGATCTTAAGGACAGGTTTTAAGGACTGGTTTTAAGATTGATTTTAAGGATGGATCTTAAGGACAGGTTTTAAGGACGGGTTTTAAGATTGATTTTAAGGATTGATCTTAAGGACGGGTCTTAAGGATGGGTTTTAAGATTGATTTTAAGGATTGATCTTAAGGACGGGTCTTAAGATTGATTTTAAGGATTGATCTTAAGGACGGGTAATAAGATTGATTTTAAGGATGGATCTTAAGGACAGGTTTTAAGGACTGGTTTTAAGATTGATTTTAAAGCTTCATCTTAAGGACAGGTTTTAAGGACGGGTTTTAAGATTGATTTTAAGGATTGATCTTAAGGACTGGTTTTAAGGATGGGTTTTAAGATTGATATTAAGGATTGATCTTAAGGGTGGGTCTTAAGGACGGGTTTTAAGATTGATTTTAAGGCTTGATCTTAAGGACAGGTTTTAAGGATGAGTTTTAAGATTGATTTTAAGGATTGATCTTAAGGACTGGTTTTAAGAATGGGTTTTAAGATTGATTTTAAGGATTGATCTTAAGGACTGGTTTTAAGAATGGGTTTTAAGATTGATTTTAAGGATTGATCTTAAGGACTGGTTTTAAGGATGGGTTTTAAGATTGATTTTAAGGATTGATCTTAAGGATGGGTCTTAAGGACTGGTTTTAAGGACAGGTTTTAAGGATCAATCTTAAGGACAGGTTTTAAGGACAGGTTTTAAGGATTGATCTTAAGGACAGGTTTTAAGGACTGGTTTTAAGGACTGGGTTTCTGCACAAATTACAATACTCAGGCCAAAATAAAATTCAAAGATGAACTAGAAGGTTAGTCATAATTTGGCCTACTTTGAATATATATCTGTAAAACAACATATGTTCAAATAAAAATAAATAAGGTAAACAATAAATGACAATAAAAACAAAAATTCAGCAGTACTAAATTTTTGTAGAGACTGCATATTTTCAAGTTGTTTTAGTATTATTATTATTGCTATTGTTGTTTTGAAGAATAGTTATTTTACAGATGACCGACAGAGGTTCAGGTTTCCCCTGTGCTGGTGAAGGGAGGTACAGGGATTTGTGGGTCCCTATGAGGTTCACGTTAGCCTTGATCCTGTTGGTTCTGTGTGGGTTTGTTAGACATGGTCAAGGCTGCTTGCCACCTTGGCAACATCACACTTTGTGTCTTCATGCTTTCATACATCATTCAAACAGCTAAATCCTCCCAGTCGGGCTCTCTGGTTGAACTTTGCTCTTCCCAGTTAAGGGAAAGGGTTGCGGGCATGTCCCGTATTTCAGGGACCCCGCGCATGCTGACGGCCCGTGCTACAGCATCACCTTAGCTTGTATTAGCATGGCAGACACGAGCAAGCGCCTCAAACTCACCCAGATTAAACAACATGCAGGGAGCCATCAAAGAGTCATTACTCAGAGGCAGACGGCACTTTTATTAACGAGAACCATCTATCAGCCGTGAGTCTGTACTGCAGCAGAACCCTACGCCTTCCATGAGGAAGCAGATTTATGGGGACGTCACGTAAGCTCACACCATGCGCACCAACACTGGTACGCTATCAGATGCAGACATACTGATCACAATAGGCATTTTAAAAGCCCACAGGGTCTATCAGGAACAGAAGTATACCAAAATGGCAATGCCCATCGTGTGTGGGTGTGGGGGGGTGCTTCAGAACATAATTAATGCTAGTTTCATTGTAAATACTGCACAGAGATGATAAATGTCTTTCCATGCCTGCACACAGCCCAGGTCAAGGGCCCCACTGCAGGCTCAGGAGCTTCAGGGCCTGGAGTGATTTCTCGCTGGGCTTAAATAAAGCAGCACTGAAAAACATTAAGTACTAAAGCAACTAGCAACCCTTCCAGGTGTGCATTTGTTCAACCAAATGATCACAGTTACTGGTTATTTTCTTCTTCTGATGTAAGCAGCTTGAAGGTCACACATGAGCCTCTTGCATTTAACTCAGGTTTTCTTTCCTGTTAATTAGAGTGTAGAGTGAGTAAAAGCATTTAGCAGTGGACCCATGTGACATTGTATCTCAGTGTGTTTGTGTGTGTGTGTATTTGAGTCTGATCTTCTCTAAATTTCCAGTGAAGAACACAGTTCATTGCTGGAGACCTTCAGAAGCAGGTCTGTGTGGGCACCTCAGAGCATGCGCGCACAAACACACAAACACAAACACACACACACATACACACACACACACACACACACACACACACACACACACATACATGCATACACACACACATACACTCACACTAATGAAAACTGCAGAGATAAAAGGCAAATTCTGTCATTACAGATCAGCCGAATGCATAAATCAAAAATGAGGCATCAGAGAGTAGAAAGTGAGTCTAAATTCATCAGTGATCAGGGCCAAATCACGGTCTCTCTACACATCACAGTCTCTCTACAAGGACCTAGACATAGAAAGGCCCTCTGAAGCACTCCCTGTCTCTCCTCCACTCCAGGGCTGGTCTCTCCTCCACTCTAGCTGCCTTTGCTCACCAGCCACACACACAAACACTTGCTGTTAACTGCTCTGTGTCTGGGTCATCGGCGTTCTGGTCTCCAACAGCCACACTGGGACTGACCAGGCCTGGACCCCAGCAGCCAGGAGGGAGCAGCGGCTCTGAAGAGGCCCATTGACCGCACTGATGTGCCTTCAGTTTCGTGGCATAGCCATTTATTTCCCAGCCCCCAGAGCGTGTCAGGGTTAGGGCAGCCACGCCGCGTGGGCGTAAATCAGACATTTCCTTGATAACAATGAGAGTGAAGTGTTATATGGCTCCATTTGTCATCCCTGAGCACTTTAATGGCGTAAATCACAGCCATTAAGGCTGAGCATGCGCAGAGGTGTGAGAGGCACCCAGAGTCCTGCACCGAACGCTCGGACAGCGTTCGGGGTGGCACAACCACCTCCTGCTCAGGACCTGGCTGCCTCCTTGTGTCTTAATGCAGTGTTTACGGTTACGACTGTGGCACTCAGCAACAGCCACATGGCCCACTCGTTCTCAAATGCCAGACTGACCATAAGTCGACATGCTTGTGTAATATAAGCTATTAACTAATAGCAGCAAGCAGTAAAAAAAATCCCCCAAATATCTTACATCTCCTTGGAAAAAATTCAACTCTGACGTCTTTACACGAAGGGGAATGATCTAAACAAATGAAGAGCTGCTTTAATTACTGCTTCTGTAATGATGGGACGTTAGAG
This sequence comes from Electrophorus electricus, assembly GCF_041902795.1. Classification (NCBI taxonomy): domain Eukaryota; kingdom Metazoa; phylum Chordata; class Actinopteri; order Gymnotiformes; family Gymnotidae; genus Electrophorus; species Electrophorus electricus. Next base: position 28,241,270 of record NC_137508.1, read on the forward strand.
ATGTGATGAGACCGATGGTCTGCTACTCACTTCACTGTCTCTCTGTCATGTCTAAGCAGGGGCTGGGATAGGTCAGGGACTTCCTCACCCTGACAGGAGGTGGTTAGACATGACAGAAACAGCTCCAAGCGTTCAGCAGGTAACAGCACACCATGTGTCCTCTACGCACCTGTGGGATGAGTCTGTGAGGACATGCAACTGTTTCTTCCAGCGACAAGCTTTATATAATGCGTGTGTGTGTGTGTACATGTGTGCGTGCGTGTGTATGTATGTGCGTGCGTATGTGTGTGTGTGCGTGTGTATGTATGTGCGTGTGTGTGTGTGTGTGCACGTGCGTGTGTGTGTGTGTGTGTGCGCGTGCGAACATGTGTGTGTGTGCGTGTGTATGTATGTGCGTGTGTGTGTGTGTGCACGTGCGTGTGTATGTATGTGCGTGCGAACATGTGTGTGTGTGCGTGTGTGCTTGTGTGTGTGTGCGCACGTGCGTGCGTGTGTGTGTGTGTGCACGTGAGTGTGTGTGTGCGTACGTGTGTATGTGTGCGCGCGCGCGTGTGTGTGTGTGTGTGTGTGTGTGTGTGTGTGTTTAAGAAGGACAGACTGACTCCAGAGACAGACAGTGAGCTTGGCAGGATGGGCTCATGTCCCGTATGAGCTACAGTTTGTGTGTTTAAGTCTGCGTGGTTCTGCCCTCTATCTGCGGTCATCTGTGTTTGTGTTAGCTTGACATTTCAATTTCAATTTCAACTTTGTCTTCTTGTAACCCCAAAACAGCAGATCTATACGGAGGCAAACAAAAGTTAACCGAGTTCAAAAAAAAGGGGAGGAAAAGAAAAAAATGAAAACAAGGAGAGAGAGGGGGGGGGGTGGAGAGAGAGAGAGAGGGGGTGGAGAGAGAGGGGGGGTGGAGAGAGAGGGGGGGGTGGAGAGAGAGGGGGGGTGGAGAGAGAGAGAGGGGGGGTGGAGAGAGAGAGAGAGGGGGTGGAGAGAGAGAGAGGGAGGGAGAGCGAGAGAAACAGTGGGAGATGTTCCTCTAACTCCAGGTGGGAACAGTGACACCATAGACAGCAACTAGCCAATCAAACCGGTGAGTCGTTCTTCAGTAAGGAACAGGCAGGTCTGAGATACACAGACAGCAGCAGTATGAGCTATGCCTTACAGTACCAGTGTCTGTGTGCCGCGGGCTACAACATCCCAGCAAAGGCTGCAGGGGATGTAATGGCATTACAGCAGGTACGCTGGTATATCTGCACAAGCACTTCTGCGTATCTGCCCCAGGGCAAATTACAGGGCAAAGGTTTGTTTTGCTGCTGATTTAGATACAGTTTTTTGCCTTTCCTGCAGTCACACGTACAGAATGGACTGATCCTAGGTCAGCTAAGGTCTGAGACATGTTAATACCAGACACATAGGCTGCTGTTACTAAACTAAGCCTGTAAGCTGTCCACACACGACAAGATGTCTGTGCTGGGTTCTCTGCTGCAGCGTCCAGGTCCTCTGTGCTCTGCTGTCCAGGGCTTCTCTGTGACTGGCTGTCCTCAGGTCCTGCCCATAGCCAACAGCGTCCCCGAGTTCTGCTGCTGTCCCCGAGCCCAGCTGATGTCCCTGAGTTCTGCTGCTGTCCCGGAGCCCAGCTGATGTCCCTGAGCCCTGCCTCACATCAGTGAGCTGCTGGTGTCTTCAGCAGTGCTGCTAACACTGTTATCACAATGCTCAGCAGATACAGCAAACCAAGGGACAGGTTGCAGGGGGCAAGAAGGCAGGAGGAGGCTCGCATATGGAAGGTGATTTGTTAGGAAATGGAACTAAAAGGTGATTGGTTAGAAATTGGGAATAAAAAGTGACTGGTTAGGAAATGGGAGTGGAAGGTGATTGGTTAGGAAATGGGAGTGGAAGGTGATTGGTTAGGAAATGGGAGTGAAAGGTGATTGGTTAGGAAATGGGAGTGGAAGGTGATTGGTTAGGAAATGGGAGTGGAAGGTGATTGGTTAGGAAATGGGAGTGAAAGGTGATTGGTTAGGAAATGGGAGTGAAAGGTGATTGGTTAGGAAATGGGAGTGAAAGGTGATTGGTTAGGAAATGGGAGTGGAAGGTGATTGGTTAGGAAATGGGAGTGGAAGGTGATTGGTTAGGAAATGGGAGTGGAAGGTGATTGGTTAGGAAATGGGAGTGGAAGGTGATTGGTTAGGAAATGGGAGTGGAAGGTGATTGGTTAGGAAATGGGAGTGGAAGATTGCGCATCACTGGTGCAGCCGTAACAGTGTCGACGTATTTCACATTGTGCTATCAAACAGGCGAAGCTAAGATGGGCTGAGAATAAATGCAATCTGTGTCTGTGGCATTCAAGCACTGCAAGGACGCTGTGGTGTGTCTGGAGAGATCTGGAAAAGCCAGAAGACAGAGGCGAATCGAACCTAATGAAATAGAAATGTAAAGCAGACCCAGTGTAAGCAGCGGCTGTGCTAATCAGGAACAACACCAGGGTTAGGGACAGCATACACAACGCTCAGAGCCCTGGTGGCCAGACCCCTTTAAAACCATGAAAATCAGCCGATTTAGCACCCCAATCAGGAGTGAAAGCCACATTTTCCACATTTCTATAAATGGGCTTTATGTCTTTGAGAGGTTTCAGTCATCCAGGACACTGAGTGTCTAACTGTGGTTAGCCAAGGTGACTGGCATGTGTTATAGTCTTCAGGTTCCGCTGTATGAGAGGCAAACCTCTTTAAGATTAAAATATAAGTCACCTTGACTTACTGCTGCTAGACAGGTTCTCTACACAGTAGCTTCTCTTCATTCATAAAACCTGCAAGACTATGCTACAGGGCCACGCTGATCTGAATCTCCATGCTGTTATGAATGAGGATGCTCAGAATTCCGAGTCAGTAAAAAAATTCTTCAGTAATTGTGATGGGCTGTGAGCAGGTTTGAGAGGCTGCTTTAGAATGACAAATGCGAACACGTGTTGAGCAGAATTCATTTCCACAGGCAAGACCATCGATTGGTAAGTGGTCCCACAGGTACACAGCCATCAATCTCCACTCAGACCAAAATCACCAGTCCTGCCATGATTCTAGCAGGCAAAATGCTGACAGAGGGTGCACACAGAGAACTGGATTACAGGAGACACACGGTCTCAGAGCCTGGAGGAGAATGACCCACACACCAGAGGGAAGGACTGTCAACAGAGTGGCCGATTTACCATGCATCTGCTCAGAGAGAGAGAGAGAGGGAGAGAAAAATGAGAGAGATGGAGGGAGCAGAGGAAATAAGGAAGAAGAGAAAGAGAGTGTGAGAGATAGCAAGATCTGCCAGATGATTTTTAAAACGGTCTGAAGATTCTGAGTGGTTGGCGCTATGTCATCAGTTTCTTTATTAACAAATAAATAAATGTAAACAACTGTCTGCTTTTGAACAGTGCAGAACTGCTCTATATATAAGAACTGCTCCAACCTCATTAAACCATAAACCACACTGAGAACCGTGCAAACTCTCCGTACTCCTGCACACTGAATGTGTTAATTAAGAGAGAAAAGGCAGTGAATACCCAGTGAATATATGGAGCAGTGGAGATTGTTTCTCCAGTCAGTTTAACTGCTCTAGTTAGAGACAATAAGTCTTATTATTACACCAAAGTGAAAAAAGAAAAGAAAAAGAATGAACCAAAAAGACGATAAAAAACAGCAGCTTTGGGGAGGAAATGGGAAATAAACCAGGCGCATACCGAATAACCAGGCGCATACCGAATAACCAGGCACATACCGAATAACCAGGCGCATACCGAATAACCAGGCGCATACCGAATAACCAGGCACATACCGAATAACCAGGCACATACCGAATAACCAGGCACATACCGAATAACCAGGCACATACCGAATAACCAGGCACATACCGAATAACCAGGCGCATACCGAATAACCAGGCACATACCGAATAAACAGGCACATACCGAATAACCAGGCACATACCGAATAACCAGGCGCATACCGAATAACCAGGCACATACCGAATAACCAGGCGCATACCGAATAACCAGGCGCATACCGAATAACCAGGCACATACCGAATAACCAGGCACATACCGAATAACCAGGCACATACCGAATAACCAGGCGCATACCGAATAACCAGGCGCATACCGAATAACCAGGCGCATACCGAATAACCAGGCGCATACCGAATAACCAGGCACATACCGAATAACCAGGCACATACCGAATAACCAGGCACATACCGAATAACCAGGCGCATACCGAATAACCAGGCACATACCGAATAACCAGGCGCATACCGAATAACCAGGCGCATACCGAATAACCAGGCACATACCGAATAACCAGGCGCATACCGAATAACCAGGCGCATACCGAATAACCAGGCGCATACCGAATAACCAGGCGCATACCGAATAACCAGGCGCATACCGAATAACCAGGCGCATACCGAATAACCAGGCGCATACCGAATAACCAGGCGCATACCGAATAACCAGGCACATACCGAATAACCAGGCACATACCGAATAAACAGTCACATACCGAATAACCAGGCACATACCGAATAACCAGGCGCATACCGAATAAACAGGCACATACCGAATAAACAGTCATATACTGAATATTGTAAAAAGTCATATACTGAATAAACAGTCATATACTGAATGTAAACAGGCATATACTGAATGTAAACAGTTGTATACTGAATACAGTCATATACTGAATGTAAACAGGCATATACTGAATAAACAGTCATATACTGAATGTAAACAGGCATATACTGAATGTAAACAGTCGTATACTGAATACAGTCATATACTGAATGTAAACAGGCATATACTGAATGTAAACAGTCGTATACTGAATACAGTCATATACTGAATGTAAACAGGCATATACTGAATGTAAACAGTCGTATACTGAATACAGTCATATACCGAATGTGTTTAGCTCCTTTGCTGTAAGTTCACTAGCCTCTATAAGCATGTGAGGGATGTGAAGGGGTCATAGAGGGGTCAGTATTCACAGAGCACAATGCTGAAAGCACAGCACAGGTCATTTAACCTGAGGTCAACTCAGTGTTTGGGTCAGGGATGACCAAGTTAGTCCAGGAGGGTGCGACTCCAGCACAGTTCAGCCATGTCTCTGTTAAAAGCAATACACGCTGACATCCGCTGGCATCCTAAACCTGCTAATTATCTCAGCAAGGGAATCACTAAAACTGTTCTGGGATCAGGTTCCTGGTTCAGTGTAACATTTCATCACAGGCCAGGAAAACCATTTGGTCTTGATTTAGTTCATCACCTGCCTTTGTTTGCATGAAGAAAATGATGGCTTGCACCAAGATTAGAGTGAAAGCTCTCCGGAAAAGTGAAACGTGTGTGAGAGATGATTGGGAGGCAGCTGTGTAATGGCTGTATCTCTCCATGTTGTTCTTAATGGCCATTTTGCATCAGACACTTTGGAATTAAATCAGAGTTTCCAGGACAGTGATTTTTCATTAGGACTGGAGTGGGCGAATAATAATGAACAGATCTGTTGAAAGTCTGTGTGTGTGTGTGTGTGTACATGCAAGCAAATGAATGAGTCAGAGAAAGCGGGAAAGATGACCAAAGTTTAGCAGGGAAACTGGATTGGCTCAGTGCATATTTCACTTTATTGCCTCATCACTTTGGTTGGACCCAGATGGTATGCAAATTTGCTGTAAACAGGCAATATAATTTTTCTAAATATACTGCCTACTTATCAGACCATGCACTGTGAATATGTTAGCGCTAGCTGGGCAGTATAGCCGTATTAAAGTGAATCACAGTATGAGCCAGTCCCATGATGTTTGCCATTGTGATAAACCCCAAAAAAGAGCAAATCACAAACAGACAAAATTAACATGAACAGCTGCAAACCCATAGAAAAGCAACAAAGATGCACGGACCTCGGGCTTTACACCGAACTCTCTGCAGTTTTACACTGTTTCTGTTTGACGCTTCTTTAATGCTAATGGGAAAATCGACATTAACTGCTGAACACTACGTTAGAGACACGCTACAAATCCGACAGATTATGAGTGACGAGGGAAACATAAACGCGACCGAGGTTGAAGCAGACCACAGTGGAAAATTAGCTCCACAAAGGAAGGGCCTGTGTCATTTGCAATTGATTTAGATTCAAAGTTTATGACCACAGCCAGCATTGCAACTATACTGTGCAGGTTATGTTGATGCACTGTATTGGCTAAGAGTAGAAACATCACCAATTTGTTTGACCAATCACTTGCAGTCCACATGTATTTGTCAGTATGAGGAGGCGGGAAGAGTACATGCAACAGTAAGCTCCAGGAGCAGCAGTGCTCCGCCCACAATATCAGTGCTCCACCCACAACAGCAGTTCTCTGGCCAAAATATATGCGCTCTGCCCACAACAGCAGTGCTCTGCCCACAATATCAGTGCTCCTCCCACAATCGCAGTGCTCCGCCCACGACAGCAGTACTCCACCCACAATATCAGTGCTCCACCCACAATCGCAGTGCTCCGCCCACAACAGCAGTACTCCACCCACAATATCAGTGCTCCACCCACAATGGTAGTGCTCCACCCACAACATTTAGCACAACACTGAAATAAGTACAACTGCCAGCCCTGTGTGTATGGGACTGATTTGAGGAGGGTGGTAATGTCATTATTACCCACATTCCTCAGTAATTTTAGTCCCTCATCAGTAAAGATTCAGCCATGTTTTATCTACTATAGAACAACCTGTAGAAATAATGATGTTATTTTAATCCTGTGTGAATTTCCTTTTTTTCCTCAAGCATGGAACTGCTCAAGGAATATATATTTTCAGGAATATACACTGCCTGGCCAAAAAAAAAGTCACACACTCTCATATTTCGTTGGACCGCCTTTAGCTTTGATTACGGCACGCGTTCGCTGTGGCATCGTTTCCACAAGCTTCTGCAATGTCACAACATTTATTTCTATCAGAGTTGCATTAATTTTTCTCCCAAGATCTTGTATTGATGATGGGAGATTTGGATCACAGTGCAAAGTCTTCTCCAGCACATCTCAAAGATTCTTAATGGGGTTCAGGTCTGGACTCTGTGGTGGCCAATCCATGTGTGAAAATTATGTCTCATGCTCCCTGAAGCAGTCTTTCACAATTTGAGACCGATGAATACTGGCATTGTCATCTTGGAATATGCAAGAAAGAAAAACTCCATTGATGGAATAACCTGGTCGTTCAGTATATTCAGGTAGTCAGCTGACCTCATTCTTTGGGCACATAATATTGCTGAACTTAGACCTGACCAACTGCAGCAACCCCAGATCAAAGCACTGCCCCCACAGGCTTGTATGGTAGGCACGAGGCATGATGGGTGCATCACTTCAGCCGCCTCTCTTCTTACCCTGATGCACCCATCACTCTGGAACAGGGTAAATCTGGACTCATCAGACCACATGACCTTCTTCCATTGCTCCAGAGTCCAATCTTTACGCTCCCTAGCAATTTTTTTTGCCAGTTAGCTTCACTGACAAGTGGTTTTCTTAAGGCTACACAGCTGTTTAGTCCCAACCCCTTGAGTTCCCTTCGCATTGTGCGTGTGGAAATGCTCTTACTTTCACTATTAAACTTATCCCTGAGTTCTACTGTTATTTTTCTACGATTTGATTTCACCTCACGTTTAAGTGATCGCCGATCACGATCATTCAAGATTGTTTTCTGACCACATTCCTTCCTCGAAGATGATCTTTCCCCACTGTCCTTCCACGTTTTAATAATGCGTTGGACAGTTCTGAACCCGATTTTAGTAGTTCTAGCAATCTCCTTAGATGTTTTCTCTGCTTGATGCATGCCAATAATTTAACCATTCTTAAACATCTTTTCCACGACCACAGGACGTGTCTTTCAACATGGTTGTTTAACAAATGAGAAGCCACTCACTGCATCAGTTAGGGTTAAATAACTTGTTGCCAGCTGAAACATCACCATGCAGTAATTATCCAACGGGAGGCTCTTACCTATTTGTTTAGTTAAAGTTGGTGACCTTTTTTTTGGCCAGGCATACATATTGTGTATTTACAGCACTTATGTGACACTTTTATCCACAGCAACTTTCAATTATGACTGAGTACAACTTGCATAATTGAGGTTAAGAGTCTTGCTCAGGGAGCTAACAGTGGCAACTTGGCAGTGGTGGGACTTGAACTAGTAACCTTCTGATTAGTAGTCAAGTACTTTACCCACTGAGCTACCACTGCAAACCTGCTTTATATGCATATCAGCTTTACATGCTTATACGATATAAAAATAATTATTTTATTATTCCCCAGTATGTGAGTTTCTTTGAAGCATCTGATTAATTTAAATTCTGTTATTTATATTTCATGTTTGCACAGTTCTTCTTGAAGTGTAAACATCCATACAGAAAAGCAAGATATTCTACTGCAACGTGCTCTCATGTTTTCTTTATAAGACTTAAGCTATATTATGATTTATTACTTTTGAAAAGCACATAAAAAGTTAATAACATCAACAATAATGATAATATGTAAGTACATTTTGTTGGCATATCATAATATCTTATCTTTACCTTCTGAATAGTGGAAAATACCGTGATGTTTTATCTCATATCCCTCACCCCTCGAATAAGATGTATATACTGTATACCAAACTTCACACAGGTGCTATGTTTTGCCTCCAATTTGAAGTAACTTGCTGCAGGTTATAGTTTTCTTTGCATTATATTCTAACTGAATTTAACTTAGATTAGACAGTGGAATAAATGAATATCTAACACTGACATCAATATTAAATACAGTTTTGAGGTAAAACCGCATGAATTAAAAAACCTTTAAAATAGTTTAAATAAATAAAGGATGAACTCCACCCTCACCCTTAGCACTGGAGCTTCCCAGGGTTGTGTCCTAAGGCCCCTGCTCTACTCACTGTACACCTACGACTGCGTGGCCACTTCCAGCTCTACCACCATGGTCAAGTTTGCTGACGATACTGTCGTCATGGGCCTGATCTTGGCCAACAACCTGGAGGAGATTAAACACCTCGAGAACTGGTGCCAGGAAAATAATCTCCTTCTAAATGTCAGCAAGACAAAGAAGCTGATTGTGGACTGCAGCAAGAAGCAGGAGCGGCACTACCAACCGGTTATGATCAACGGAACCACAGTGGAGAGAGTAGATAGTTTCAGGTACATTGGAGTCCACATCTCGCAGGACCTGTCCTGGTCCCGCAATACCAACTCACTGGCAAAGAAGGCTCGTCAGTGTCTTTACCACCTCAGACACCTAAGAGACTTCAGACTGCCCTCCAAGGTACTGCAGAACTTCTACACCTGCACTATTGAGAGCATCCTCACGGGGAACATCACAGTCTGGTTTGAGAACTGCACCAAGCAGGACAGACAAGCACTCCAGAGGGTGGTGCGCTCAGCAGAGCGCATCACTCATACGGAACTTCCTGACCTGCAGACCATCTATTACATGCGGTGCCAGACCAAGGCCAGGAGGATTGTGAAGGACTCCATCCTTCCCAACAATAGGCTCTTCTCTCTGTTGACCAACACAGAGAGACTGAAGAGGAGCTTCTACTGGCAGGCCATTCGGGCCCTGAATCAGGGCAACTGATTAACTGTGGGGACTCTGTGTACTCTGGGTATGATGTCCACAATAACATCATAACAAACTGTAAAAACTGGAAATTGTACATTGTATATATGCATAGTATACATTCCCTCTTCATTCATTGTAACATATTTATTTATTAATTAATCCGCATCCATTTTCCTGCATCTCTCCTCGGCTTGGACAGAGCAGTTACAAAAGTATTTCACTGCCAGTTATACCATGTATGACTACGTATGTGACAAATAAACTTTGAACTTTGAACCCCCTTAGTGAGTTCCTCCCTTAAGATGTATAAGTGGCGCCATCTCCAGTTCATCTGAGCCACGTCGTCTCCGTTCAGGGCCCTGACCTCATTTCCCACTGAAACATACCAACATTTCATTAAACATGTCCAACTTAAAGGGGAGGCACATATGGAAGTTTAAGCATCTGCGGCATCTAATGTGAACTGTCACAAGGGCTGGATGCCATTAAACGTGACAGGACCCTCTGTAGTGGTGCCACAACGCCCAGCTAAATGCCATCTGGCGTCAAACTACATTAGTGATGCCACATTACGCCAGACACGGTATGAATACTTTACTCCTCCAGATTTGCAGATCTTGCAGTTTACTGATGCAATGAACTATTATTTGCTTGACAAGTACATCTGTTTATTAAAAAAACCTTCAAACTAAAGATCACCCATGCAGCTGTAGCACATTTCTTTGGGGTTATTCTCACTGACTACTGATATCTGTCATGTAGGGGTCATGCCACACACGTCAGTGAAAAATGCTTTGCCATCTGTAAGAATTAGTGGTTGAGTAGAGGGTGGGCAAGATCCCCGCGAGGGAGAAAAGTTGGGCGCTGTCCGCAGTGCTGAAACCACCCGTCCCTGGGCATTTCAGCACCCGTGTGACGGACACGTAGCAAGGCGGGGTGCAAGTGGGACTACACGTGGCTTGGTCGCCAACGTTACAAGAGCGGTGTGACAATGACCAATGACATGGAGGTGAGGGAAAGCAGAGCACTCATGTCTCCTGCAGCCTCTCTCCGAGAAGACGCTGGAGACACTGTCCCTGAGGACACTTCATTCTGCTACAGTACCTGCAAGGACCTGACTGGTGCTGTCCAGTGTAAACCTGCTGAATTTAAATTGGTCCCCAAAATCAGTGGTTTTGTGTGTGTGGTTAGTTTTTTTGTTCAGCCAACACAAGTCCTAAAAGTGCTTCATACATAAGTGACTGTGGCATAAGTAGATTTTACATGTACAATAGTGTAATGTACTATGTACTTATAATAGTACCGAAACAGTACTGGATGGATTACTCTGCTGCAAAATGTGCATAAATATGAATATATAAAAGTAAAATGTAAATATAAGAAGCAAAAAAAAGAACAGCAAAGCAAAGCAATGCCCTATACAACTGATGATAGTGAAAAGAAAATTATACGTTACTGGTACCAGTGTTACAATAAGCCAACCAGTATTGACATGAAAATTATAGGTGTGTGATTTTTTTGTTTTTTCCCCCTTTGTCTCTGAGCTGGTTGTCGATGTGTCTACACCACTGAGGGACACGTGGAACGAGACGACAGCACATAGGCGTCTGCAGTGAGGCGATCGCTGGCCCTGTAACTGCCGCTCTGTTACTGCTGTAGGCAGAGATGTCACTCTGAGACAGGAGAGCAGCTCCACACATTAGTTTGATCACCCAAGCCTCCTGTTTGGTGATTAAAGTACACCAAAGTGCCGTTTCCCTCCGGCCCCTGCTCCACGCTGGCCACTGGGGGCCTGATAGTGGAGCTCTTTATAGGCCTGCCGCAGAAGGCCAGCTGTTCCCCTCCCGTTAGGAGCTGCTCCTTTTCAGCGGACCTCACCGGCTGACAGATGCATCACAGAGGCCTGTCGCCTCATTAAGCCTCAGGCGCATTGCTGTGGACGGAGAGGAACCAGGCAGCGGCTGCATTAATCCCACTGCTAACCTGTCTAGATGAATAATACATCGGCCCGCCAGACAAATGTTAAACAAAGTAGGAGCAGACAACAGCTCACAGCAGGAGAGGGTCAGGAGGACGGTGTCTCCTCCAGGAAGCAGAAAGCCTTTCTCTCTTTGTGCTGAGCTCAAACGCGTTTGGAGACCGAGAAGGATCCTCCAGGATGGGTCGCCCCTGTCTGTTTGAGCTGTGCAGAATAGATTTTCCTCCTTCACAATGAAACACTCGGCTGCTTCACTCCTCTCTGATCTCTCTTAGTCTGCAGCAATGCAGGTGCCTGCAAGCTCTCAGTATAAAATAAACAAGGTCTGGTTGAAATAAACCTTGGATGAAACCTTGGATGTTATGCAGTATGAAACACTGCATGAAACCTACTATGTACCTACTATGAAACCTAGTATGTAACTTTGTATGAAATCTGCTATGAAGGATCTTTGAGACTCGAGGACAGCACAACTCAGGCATGTGCTGGATTGATTTTCTGGACGCAGCCGGCTGAGCTCTCCGAGGGGCGCCCACCCCGAGAGCCGTTTCCTAACACTATAATTAGTTTTAGGACAAGTAAACGTGCCGGGTTCTCTGGGGATCTGCTCTCCATCACTGGGTCAAGACACCAGGGTGAGAATCATGAGCAATCGTTATCACCAGGGGGCAATAGTGAGTTGTACCTCATCACAAGACAAAGGATCATGAAGAAAACTCAGAACTGGCTGTAGCTATGGTAATATTGCTAGGGCAAGTATAATGTTGTTACAACAGTTTTCATAACCATTGAGTCCAAGTCTAACTCAACCAGAAGAAATGACAGATTTCATAATGTTCAACTCATACTAAATGAATGAGGCAAGAAAGACTTAGGACTAATGAGTCACCTGTTATTGTTTGACTTTCAGAGCTGGATCATCATCTTACTTTCCGAGTTATAGGAAAACATTGATCTTAAGGTTTAAGGCTCATGCACACTTCTCACGACCTTCGCCCTATACCCATAATACACACGCTAAAGACAAACTACAAAACCCATAATACACACCCTAGAGACAAACTACAAAACCCATAATACACATGCTGCAGACAAACTACAAAACCCATAATACACACACTAGAGTCAAACTACAAACCCATAATACACATCCTGGAGACAAACTACAAAACCCATAATGCACACACTAGAGTCAAACTACAAAACCCATATTACACATGCTAGAGACAAACTATAAAACCCATAATACACACTAGAGACAAAGTACAAAATCCATAATACATACACTGGAGACAAACTACAAATCCAATAATACACACATTGGAGTCGGTGAAGAAGGAATACTACAGAGTATTCCTTCTTCACCGAGGGAGAACATTACAGGGTGAAACACATCAAGCTTCAAGGCCCATATATGACAACGTCTGGCATGTACAATGCTAGCATTCAGTATCCCTGTGCTCCTGGAACCATTACGAGCTAACGAGAGACATAGTTAATGAGCACTGTGCTAACAGCGCAGAGAAGGAACACAAAGGCAGACCTTGCACAGGGCACAAGCTTCAGCAGATACTTGTGCTCATAATTCATGGAAACCTCATCATAGTAAAATCTGCTGAACTGCACACGGCACTTATTAGCAAATAGTCGACCCGATGTCGTGCTAGGAAGGCTTCACTGTCTAAACTGCTGTTGTGTCATTGGCTTGCTACTGCCAGGTGTGCACACACAGCTCTGTGGAGGCTCTGTGTGCTCACACCACACTCACCACATTCAGGCCACAACTGGGAGATGGTGGAACAGCTGAACCTGCAAAACACCAGAACAGACGCCCTCTGACCCCGGGACTCGTTTGGCCTTAGTCTAAACAACCCAACAAAAAACAAAAAACAAATAGTGAAAAAACACATGTGGTTTAGACAGTTCATTAATAGGTCAAAATTCAAACCACATTTACCTCCTGGAACAGAACAGCAAAGAAGTTCAAAAAAACCCAACCAAACAAAAGACTAAGCAGGATAGTGCTTTGTTTGGGGTTATTACATGTCTTTAACTGTCTGACATTAAGACGAATTGTCAGAAATGTAATTTTATCATATCACTGATCTTTGAAAGGTTTAATGCCTGTGAAATGTTTAAGGCAGAATATTAAAAGCAAGCACGGAGATATTATCAAGATTATATACAATTATAAAGACGATGACACATCCATCTAATAGTATCAGATGTGTGAGGTCTTTGATTACAGTCGTGAGGAATGAGGGAAATTCTCATTTACATGTGTAATGTCACGGAGATGGGCGCTTCCAGTTACGTGGCGATTGAGATGCTTTCTCGGATATGAAGTGACAGTTACCGTCCTCATAGTTCCTTCATGGTGTGAAAGCTTCTCACATTCCTACAACATTGTTACTGAGTTGAAATGACTGCTGTCTGCTTATTCAGAGAACAAAACCCGTAACAGGTAGTGTCACGGTTCAAGTTCCTTGGCTAGCTTCAGTTGTAGTCATCACGTGGATAACAAGCAATCACTCATTCAGACTCATACGATATGGCCAGCTTTGCATAAGAAGATTTCATAGTAAATGAAAATTGGATACAGCCACAACTAAGTTATATGGAGCATTAGCATTAGCTGAAGTGTTGAAACTCAGGTGTGTTGCCATGGTAAAATGTACGTGTGTGAAAAGCTGCTTCACTGAAAAGCATCTCAGTAGATAAGAGTGGAAGCGGAGCATTTGCAAATTAATTTAAGGGCATTGCATGACTGTGTGTGCAGGTAACACCTGCCGTTTGACATGAAAGGTACAGAAAGGGTTTAGATACAGGCAGTAATACGTATGTTTACCGCACAGCCCGGCTGAGTGCTTTCTGCGTCTCTACAAGTTTTGCTCTGTACCCACATCTAATTAACAGACCCCTGCCTGAATAATATCGATAGTCACCTCCACTTTTATTATCACTGTCAGTTGTCATCTGAGAAATTAATTAAAAATCCAATTAGCAAGACTCCTAAATATAGCAATCACTCCACAGCACAGCCGTGCCATGGCTGACAGCCTGTAGCAGACTGGGTGAGCATGGGAGTGGGATTGGGGGTGTTGGTGGAGGGACGAGAGGGGGATCCGTCTTACACAGACAGGGTCGGACTACGCCAGTGACAGCAGGCTTGTTAAACACAATCACACAGGAAGATGTCGGGGAGTTTAATAAGAACTGCTAGAAAAGACCTGTAAGCAGCAAATGAGGATAAGACATCTGAAAAAATATCTGATCAAAAGTCTGAACATGCAGAACGGGATTCTAAAAGCTACATTATTCACCGGGGCCGGAGGAGGGGAACGCGGAAGCCTGGCTGCCATGTTCTGTGGAAAGCTTCACTCATCTCCTGGAAACCAGGCGCTTTTGAAATGCATATGAGTTTGAAGCAACAGATCTCACTCTGGTTGGTATTCAAGTAAGTACAAAGACCTCTATTTCGGTTAAACATAGTCCAAATTATGGTCTCCTGTCCAAATTATGCTGTCAGAGTGAAATACCTCAAAGGAGGTAAAAACATCTTCATCGGTTCAGGAGATGAAGTTTGCTTTCAACACAACCATCCCCCACGCCACACAGATAATGATACAGCAGACAAAATGTCCCCCACACGCACTACAGTACCATAAAAGAAATGTCACATTTGCACATAGCGAGGCGTGGTAGTTACCCATGGCTTTGTTGTGGACTAGCGAGAAGAGTGCTCACACTGGCCCTGGTTTCCAACACAATGATTCATCATGTTAGACTGTAACAAACGATCCCATCGCCCCCAGAGTGCCACGCTCATCCGTCTGCACAGTGGTGCCGAGTGTGGCCGTGACGGCCACGCCCTGGGAATACACCCGCGTGTCCCGCTAACCACAGCGCAGGCCCTCTCCTTGCTAGCCATCAGGACCCCTGAGGACCCCTCGCCACCAGGGGGCGCAGGGCCTCAGTACACTGCACACTGGTCCTGTGTGCACACGGATCACCATGAAGAACAGAGATGAGCTGCACGGTACCGACAGATCACACGTCACACACTGCACCGCTCAGACAGCACAGAACGACACCTAACAGCTTGACACCTCAATAAAAAACCTCGTCTGTCCTTTAATTGTCTTATATGCATCAAATCTGCAACAAGAGACAAGTTTGGAGAGAAGAATGTACACTATGGAGTAATAACACTTGTTTCCTTTTATATCGTGCTGATTTATTTTGATTTCACTCAACATATAATAAATGGTGTGTGTGTGTGTGTATATTAAATGATTCTAAAGACAGGACACTGTAAGGAACAGCTAGCAGAGACGTATAAGATGACGTCAGTGGAAACCCTGCAGTGCTGTAGTCATGCACACAGCACCACTAGCACAGAACAAAACAACCCCAGCAGTGTTGAGACGTCCACAGGAGTGGCGGGGCTAAGCAGGCCTGTGTGGTGAATCATTGTTCGGGCTTTGTGTGCTGTGCTCTCAGATGACACACTCTTCTCTGCCAAAGCGACATTAGCAGCTGGACCTACATCGCCGCTCAGTGCAACTGGTACTGTTTGTAATCAGCAGCTCATTACGCAAGCAGTAGCATCCAGGACAGCACTGATCCACCCCAAGATGCAGCGCTGCTCGACGCTCCAGGTGTCACGCTGAACAGATGTTTACTGCAGCGCTTACAGCTGTGTTAGGTGCGGGCAGCCTCAGTGTATGTATTTTTCTCCCTAAGATATTCAATTTGGGCCACAAACCCAGGAGGCAATTTATTCTCCTGGCTCGATTTCAGTTGTCAATGCGGAGTGGAAGTAGAGTGTGATAAACCCTCCCCCCCTCCCCCCCACACACACACACAATGGTTTCAACCTCTTCCTGTTCAGCGAAGCAAGGTGCAAGTTCAGTCATTATGTTGGCGTGACATCCATCACGGCGCCTTTCTCGCGCCCACGTGACAGCCAACGTTGCTCTACGGAGACGCCACTCTGTTTCTCCCAGCCAGTAATGGCTTTGTGCTGAGTAGCAGCACAGATTGCTCTAAATGGAGAATAATTTCTGCCCATTCTTCAGTGGAACAAGGGGCTCTGTAAATTATAGGTGCTTTTTGTTTGGAACGGCAATGTTCTCCTGACATCCCCTCTTTCTCAGAGCCTGGAGGGAATCGATGTGCAGCAGTGATATGATAATTGCGAAGGGCCTCCTCCCAGGCAGCTGCTCCTGAAGATAACCTGCCTTCATTTCGAGATTCGAGGACAATCTCGTTAGGGGGTCTCTCTCTCTCCAAAGCCGAGCTGATAGGGGCCACCACACTGGGAGGCTGGTGGGCAGGAGCCAGACTTTGCTGAGTGTGATGTTCTGCGTAGTAGTAGTTAGCTCTTATCACTGAGGACCATCCCATTAGAAATGTAGCATCGATTCCCATAATGGCTCCCCCACAGAAACTTGGTGAAGAGCTCATAGTTTTGGAGGAATTGCAGTGCTGTTTTTTAAAAAACCTTATGACACTTGCATGGCATTAAGAAACAACAAGTCTGCCTGAATAATCGTGTCTAGAACCCTTGGTTACAGCACAATGCTGCTGTGAGTCACCGAACACTGGCGAGCTCTGTGAGAAGACATCTATGGACCATCTCCAACAACAGACGTCTAATACCTGCCGTTGGTGTGGAGGCAGGCAAGCTTGCCCTGCTGCTACCAACTACTACTTTGTAGGCCCAGCATGTTGTCTGGGAGGCGAGGAAACGACCAACAGAGGCAGAGTTCTGGTAATGATGCAAATAATGGAGGCACTATTGCAGAAATGATGGATTAATGGCTGCAGCTTTTTAAACAGACTAGCTGCTGATCGCCATAATAGGAGTCTCAGCACTGAATATTTCATCGCCCCCCGATGGCCAGAGAAATGGGCTACCTGAACACCCTGGCGTGGGAAATGGATGTATCTTCACTTTAAATGTGTCCTTCCAACCTTTTCAGCAGGGTCCCACCATCACATGGACTTTCCCATAATGCTCTCCATTAGGGGGCAGCCAGTGTGAAGCATGTCCAATCTGCATGGCTGTGGGCTCTGTGCTGAGAGACTGCAGACTCATGACAAATGCAGAATGACTGAATAATTCAGATGAACTATTGACAAGCAGCTACTGATGGAAGCATTATGTCAGGTTGTGCTAGAGGCAAAACACGGCTTGGGATTCCTCTGCACTGCCAAACCCAACACACCGGCTTGCAACCCCTCACTGACTCTCTCTGACTCCTCACTGACTTTCTCTGACTCCTCACTGACTCTCTCTGACTCCTCATTGACTCTCTCTGACTCCTCACATACTTTCTGACTCCTCTTTGACTCCTCTCTGACTGTGTCTGCCTCTTCACTGATGTTCTGACTACTCACTGACTCTCTCTGACTTCTCACTGACTCTCTCTGACTCTTCACTGACTCCTCACAGACTTTCTGACTCCTCTTTGACTCCTCTCTGACTGTGTCTGCCTCTTCACTGATGCTCTGACTACTCACTGACTCTCTCTGACTCCTCACAGACACTCTCTGACTCCTCACAAAGTCAAATGTGAACAAAGGGAGAGAGAGTTAAATGCTACTTGAAAAGAACTGTGGCCCAAAACACCTGAATATCCTGACTTTTACAACCTGAATATTCTGACTTTTACAGCCTGAAGACCCTGACCTTTACAACCTGAATACCCTGACTTTTACAACCTGAATATCTTGACTTTTACACCTGAATATTCAGACCTTTCCTGATTTGTAACACATAGTGTCAGGGTGTGCAGACAAAGCGAGACCACTTGATGTCATACTAAGTAAGAAGCAAATAAGAATAAGAAATTGCTAATCTGTAATCTGTAATCTTTTGTGTGTCTCAAGGTGATGACATTAGAGTTATTCAGGAACCAGACCAGAGTCAGATCTGGGAACTCTGGGTTAACCCCAGCCCCAAAGCCTAAAGCAAGCTTCTATAACCCTAATTTCTAGGGTCAGAGCTCTGGATAGTTGAACATTTTTGCTACACGCACTTCTCCATCACAAAGAACTCTAACTCACCTCACACACTTAATCGGTTGACTCTCCGTACAGGAGTTCAAGTGTGTGTTTGGGGCAGAAAAAACAGTAAACACCGCGATACCACACTGCATCAGGGGAAGCTCTCGCTCTGAGTGGGACAGCATGAAGCCGTCTGGTGGAGTGACTGGCAGGAAGTGAAGAGGAGCCCCCAGCCTCTCCCTTCGGTGGGTCCAGGATGAGCGATGGCCCAGCTCAACATTCCTCTATCGATCAGTACCGCATCTCGGAAGGATGCTGTCCTGTCAGTGCAGAAAGCGCACCCGGGCCATGAGATAAGGCTCCCCAGAGCTGGAGACAGAACACGCCCCTCTCCAGGGACGCCACCATGGACGTCCTCACCCTCCTTCTGGCCCAGGCTGCAGCGGAGAACAAGCTTGACAGTTTTAGAGCTCCCACGGCAGAGCTGAGACGGCACGAGGAACAGACTGCAGAGGACATATTCACCAGGATCAAATGGCTGTTCCTGTGAGTGGAAAGTTGCTTGAAAAATGAACTCTCAGCTACCACTGTTCCAACTGGGTTTTTTTTCTAAATATAACTAAAGTGAATTCTGGATAGAGTAGAACACACACAGAAACACAAGCACCCAAACCTACGTGTGTGAAGATTTTGGTTAAACTGACCACCACCCACATTGTAGAGTACACAGCTAGTAAGGACACAATCGTGAAATCAAATGAAGCTCCCAGAAGCAAAAGCTTCCTATCTGACGCGCGGAGTGTGTGGCGCAGTCGGAGTGTGTGGCGCGATGCCGCAGAGTGGCGGGGAGAAGGTGTGAAAGTGAGATAAGCCTCTGCCTGGAGGGGACTGGACCAGAGGTGTGTGGCAGTAAGAGGCCTGAGCTCTCGCTCATTGTGTGTTTCTATTGGGCGAGAAAGGCACGTGCTAGCCCCGCCTCCCTCCGCACGGTGCACAGAGGTGCCATATTGGGTGCAAAGAGTTTTGGAGAATCTGTGTGATATCTGGGATGCTAGCCAGGGAACAAAAGGCCAAAGAGTTGAATCGAATCCTGAAAGAACTGAATCCTAAAAGAACAGAATCCTAAAGGAATCAAATCCTAAAAGATATCTCTGGAGTCACAGGAAATGAGGACCCTTACTCTTGATAACCGCATGCCTGTGACTCTGAAACCGCTGTTGAAAAGGCCCCAACACACGAGCTCAAAACACTATAAAAACTTCAGGGTTTTTCCTTTTTTAAGTATTATATTGGTAACATGTCACTGTTTTGATTTCCCATTCACTTCCTTTAATGCAATCAAAGACTCGTTACAATGGCAACAGCCTATAGAGTCACTAACACTACATACACTACACACACTACAATAGTCTACATTTCTAACAGTGCACTACATGCCTGGAATTACATATAGAATAATTAATGAAACTGTCATATGACATCAAAAATGAGTGATGGTTTGAGAATATCTGATCAATTTCATACTCTGGGCAGCAAACACCCTTATCTGTCTGCGTCCAAACCAGGTGCATCCATCAGACCCCAAACGAACCTTCATTTGCATTTACATACTAACATATCCTGGCTTGATTGGTGATTGGGATACTTGGCCAATATCTCAGTCTGTCAATCTAGTGACCATAGAGAGGCAGAAGGAAAGAGGCAGAGCCTAAACTGGGAAGCGAGAGAAGACAGCAGAAACGTGGAAAAGAGCTTGGCTTTAAAATGCAGATGGACACAGTGCACCTTAGTAGCCTCAAAACTGAGAAAACAACTCAAATAAAATAATGTCTGCGGTTCAAACTGATGAAAATCACCACACTCACTAGTTATTTTAATATTTAATTAGTTTAAGATCCAAGGTTGAGACTTTTCAGAAAATTTCAAATGTATGTCGGCACTATTCAAACTGAATTACCGCTCATTGATATTACTATTAATATTTTCGAATTTTCTTGTTCTTACTAATACTGTGGTTGATAATTGACACTCACGATTATTTAAGCTAAAATCAACATTTTTCAGGTTGTAAACATGGAATGCAAATATAGTGACTCAGATCTCAGATCATGCAGCAAAAGTGAAATTTAGGAATAATGAACCTGAAGATGAAATCCACATATGATGAATAATGAACCTGAAGATGAAATCCACATATGCATACTGAGTGAACGCCAACTATTCTGAGCTAAAAAGTGTCAGTTTTGCACAGCCAATGGTGTCCAGTCTGAGACTGCCTAACAAGTGCTACAGTGTGGAGAGGCTCCACCCTTTAGGTTTGCTGGTCAGGTCGGGCCTTTATGAGTATTGACAGCATTTCTGAGTCAGCTAACGAAAGGAATTCGATTTTTCCTTAAACGTCTGACACCACAGGGGAGCGAAGAGAGCAGAAGTGACTGAGAGTTCATCACTGTGTCTTTTACCCACTCAGATCTGTCCAATCTCAGGCCTCTCTGGTGAGTTTCTGCCATGCGCTTTATTCAAGGAAGCCTGTCAGAGACTTAACACCACCCACCTTAAACACCTCGCACATACACGCATCACAGCTCACCTTAAACACCAGCGACATACACCCATCATAGCCAAACCTAAAAACCACCCACATTACATCACAGCCCACCTTAAACTCCACCCACATAAACAAATTGTAATAATGCACCATATACAGACGATTAATTAAAAGGCTTCAGAAACACATTTTCAGTAGTTTCTCGCAACTCACACATGAGGGTGTCCAGAGAACGATGCCTGATTTCATTCACTCGTTGTTCTTTTTAACCCTTGTCTGTAGAGGGCACTAGCGAGTAATCTTCACCTGGTCCACGTCTGTTTAGGGCTTACTGTGCTCAAATTTAAACACTGCACACTTACTACTTATATTTAAAATATGATCACTTACATTTAAGACATTTTATTATTTAGCTTTATCGTAATAATAATAAACTTTGATATTGCCATATAAACTGCATACTAATGTTACATTAAACCAAAACCATTTTAATGAAATTTAAAAAAGTAGTACATTATGAATTTCATAAATAAATATTAGCCCTAGACATGCATATAGATGATCAAAACAGTGAGAACATTTCAACCTTGGCTACCGCTACCTGCAGGTAATGCTGACAGTTTGACCCTTTGACCCAGGGTGTGGTTTTCTTTGAAGAAAACTTGCTGGGTCAAATAAAAATAAAGAAGGAGTCCACGTGATCAGTAAACAAAGACTTCATTTATTCAGCAGGTCACTCTCATCGGGACAAACTTTGTCCACATTAGTCCAGACAATTATTCCAGCTGAATACAGAGACGGACTTGCTTTGATTAAGCTCAGAAACATCGATGAGCCTGTCTGACCCTGAAGGCAGCCATCTTTATGCCACATTCGTTACCCCTCAGAAGCCCAAGCTATTAGATAACACATTTTTTTTTTAGCACCAACTCATATATTGCTTTAGATTTTACCACTGCACACGGAACCGAGCAGCACACGGAACCGAGCAGCACACGAGACCAAACAGGACACGGAACCGAGCAGCACATGGAACCAAAGAGCATACGGAACTGAGCAGCACACAAAACTGAGCAACACACAGGACTGAGCAGGGATTCACAGCAGTGTCTGCTATTCATTTATCTTACAAGTAATTTAAAAGTAACCTTCAAAAGTTATATATCATAAAAATAAATACAAATGCTAAAGAAAACATTTCTAAAAATTTCCAACTGGACATTAATATCTGCAGTATTGAAAAAAGAAAGTACCCATGTAATCTCCAGCAGAGCTGAGTGAAGCAGTGTGCATTACCAGGTGTCAGCTCTGTGAACAGGTTTGGCTGATTGTAGTAATAATTCTGTCTTTAATTGCCAAGGACTCAAAGGGGTTTGGCATGTACGTCAGCCGGTGGCCTGCTGTGCACGTCACAATTCATTTGTCAAAACACTGTAGCTCTTGAGAAGAGCGTCAGCACAGAGCTGCGATCCTGCAGCACTTTGCCTCGCATGTACAGCTCGGCTCAGCGACACACTTCTGTGCTCCAGCAGGGAGCATGTTTAGACTGGTTTGCTCCTGTCATACACACAACATACACCAAGGTAATCATTCCTTGTCAAGGTGGGCCTGCATGTGTGTGTGTGTGTGTGTGTGTTTGTGTGTATGTACGTGTGTGTATGTGCGTGTGTATGCGCGTGCGTGCACGCGTGTGTGTGTCTGTGTGTGTGTGTGTCTGTGTGTATGTACGTGTATGTATGTGTGTATATGTATATGTGTGTGTATTTGTGTGTGTGTGCTGTGCGTGAGCATGCATGCGTGTGCGTGCATGTGTGTATGTATATCTGTGTATGTGTATATGCGCGTGTGTGTGTGTACGTGTGTGTATGTGTGTGTGCATGTGTGTGTATGTACGTGTGTGTGGCTGTGCGTGTGTGTCTGTCTGTATTTGTGTGTGTGTGTGTGTGTGTGTGAGTGTGTATGTGTGTGTGTGTCTGTGTGCATTTGTGTGTGTCTGTGTGTCTGTGTGTGTTTGTGTGTGTATGTATATGTGTGTGTGTGTGGTTGTGTGTGCATCTGTGTGTGTGTCTATGTGTATTTGTGTGTGTGTGTGTGTGTGTCTGACAGTAATCCCGTTACACTCCTCAGCAGAACACACACTTCACTGCCATCACTCCTTTGTCTTCCTGAAAAACCTTCATCCCGAAACACTAGCGGCTGTTTCCATGGCTGAAGTCTGACACCCAGCCCTGTAGACCGCTGATGTGCAACCATGACATGGTGTGACGAGAGAAGGTGACGCACCATGCAGAGAGCATGCTGGAAAGACACACCATTTCCTGGCTCAGTCATAAAATGTAAGGGGCTTAACCTCATCATTACATCATCGTGACATCATGATGACATCCTGCTGTGGTTCAGGGATTGATTTCTTTGCTTTAAAAAGTTGATTTGGTATGTGTGTGTGTGTGTGTGTGTGTCTGTGTGTGCATGTGTGTGCGTGTGTGTGTGTGTGTGTGTGTGTGTGTGTGTGTGTGTGTGTGTGTGTGTGTGCGTATGTGTGTGTGTGCGTATGTGTGTGTGTGTGTGTGTGTGTGTATGTGTGTGAGTGTGTGTGTGTGTGTGTGTGCGTGTGTGTGTGCGTGTGTGCGTATGTGTGTGTGTGTGTGTGTGCGTATGTGTGTGTGTGTGCATGTGTGTGTGTGTGTGTGTGTGTGTGCGCGCACGCAGGACTAGTTTTCCGTACCACACTAATTAATGCCTAATTAATGGCACAGAATCTGACATGCCAGGTAAGTCTGGCCAATATTCACCAGATTCAGCTCCCTGAAGGACAGAACAAATGCAGGACGCTCGTCCCGCTCAGCGGGACTGAGCTCGCTTCCCTGAGCCCATATGTCAGGCCCACCAGCCCGCTCTGTAAACCTCCACTGGCTGGAGGGCATCTGTTCTCCCAGAAACAGTTGCAGGTCACCGCACTGTTTCAAACACATTATCCTACAAGTGCTGCACGACTCACAAACAGCCCATGTAGTAATAACAGATACTCAATTAGTCTGTAGAAAGAATTAATGTTGACTTGCATGTGTTCAAATATCCGACTCAGGATGGATATCATCTTCCATGCTGGCAATTTAACGTCAGTCTATTAGAACGCAGTGTGAAGTTAAACTTTAATCATTTTAATTATATGTTCTAATGAAATGTTATCTATTAGCGTAGATGTGAGCAGTTTTGTAATCATTTCTGACCTAACATTTCAGCGTTTGTGAAACACACCAAGTGCAACTGTTTTGTTGTACTCATTTACTCATTATTTATTTAAGGAAACTCAGTAATAATATGAGCTTACTGTGACAGGATATTGTCATGGTTACAGGGTGACACAGTGAACTTCAGTAAAAAGGATAGAATTAACGAAATTCTAATGAATTCATTTTGCATTCGGTGTTTAATGCGAGGAACATTTCACATTAAGCTTTTCTAAACACCAAAGATTTAAAGGTTGAGCCAAAACTGACAAAATACTCAATAAAACCAAAACTGCTGAAGTTTGTGTTAGACACTAATGATAACATACCTAATATATAAAACGTATCTAATACATATTTATTCCTTTGTAGCACACACACCCTGTGTGTTGAATGAAGATTCTCTGTCATCATTAAATCATCTCAACCATCCAAATGTCAACGCATTCAATCTTAATATTAACACAGCATAACAATTTTAGACAATTTTTAAAAAATATCCCTGCTGCTGGTTATTCACAGTGAGCTTTATTCCCTGTTCAGGTCGCCGTGACGTTAATGTTAAGGACGTTTTCCTCATGTTTATGCAAAAAGAAGAAGCAGAATACTGGAGCAGTGACAATAACAATCCTGTGCTTAATGAGCCTTTGTTGCATTACAATGTTATGTTTTGTTCATTCTTTATCTTTAAGTGTTCCCGTTTCTTTCTGAGTATAGCAGCTTAGTTGCGCTTTCTGTAATGTGCTTTTTCCTATCGCACCTTCTGCAATGTGTTCTTTATTCCAGTAATGCACTGGTGAGACGTGGACCTACTTCGGCAGTGTGTGTTTAACCACGGGCATGTGAAGCCTTGCTTGCCCATCAGGGTGTTTTGTGTACAGTCCCCACTGTGTTTTATGCCCAATATTTGGGGCGCCATTAACCAATATAATCCTCAAAGTCACACCACCACCATGGCAAATGGAGACGAAGCCACAACAAATTCCACATCCCCATCAACTCTGAGAGACAGTCATGAGCAGGTCTTTACCCACAGAACAGAGACAGTCATGAGCAGGTCTGTACCCAGGGCACAGAGACAGTCATGAGCAGATCTGTACCCAGGGCACAGAGACAGTCATGAGCAGGTCTGTATTTTCTTCATAATGTATTGGGAGGTTTCTGTGTTATATATTTTGAAAGAGATTAAGCAGAATATACATCAAAGAACAACAGACATCCATGCTGGACTAAGGACAGCAGGAAGAAGCACGTGCACACCTTCTCCTGAATATTCCCTCGGTCTGTGTATGTTTGTTTATGAAGGACTGTGAAGTGACACACTGTCAGTCAAGACTCTCCGACACTACACTAACAACGGCTCCTTCTGTTTCTCTCTCTCCCTCTCTCTCTGCACAGAAGACTGATAGACTGAGACAGCCGTCCTGAAAGCTGACGTGTAGATAAGTACCAGGTGAGGCCTGCCAAAAGCAGATGACCTCCAGTGCAGTGTGTATGGAGACCGCAGACATATATATCAGCCGTGATGAGGTGACAGGTGCTTCTCCCAACAAGACCATGAGAGGACTGGGCACGTTTTTATGAATACAGGCCAGCTACATATGAGCGACGACTCACCTCATTTTTAATGCTTTCAAATGCTACTATTTAACTTCCTGTAAGAAGCAGAATTTTCAAGGAAAACAGAAAACAAATTTAGCAAAGGAATCATGATGTAATGTTCAATGAGCCGAATGTCACCAAATCAACTTTTTAAAGAACAAACAAATCAATTCCTGAACCAATGCAGGATGTCACGATGTCATGATGAGGTTAAGCCCCTCCCACTTCATGACTGAGCCAGGAAATGGTGTGTCGTTCCAGCATGCTCTCTGCATGGTGCGTCACCTTCTCTCGTCACACCATGTCATGGTTGCACATCAGCGGTCTACAGGGCTGGGTGTCAGACTTCAGCCATGGAAACAGCCGCTAGTGTTTCGGGATGAAGGTTTTTCAGGAAGACAAAGGAGTGATGGCAGTGAAGTGTGTGTTCTGCTGAGGAGTGTAACGGGATTACTGTCAGACCCACACACACACACACGCACGCACACACAACCACACACACACATATATACATACACACACGCACGGACGTACACACGTGCGCTCACACATGCACGCACGCACACGCACGCTCACGCACAGCACAGCACACACACACACGCAAAATCACATGCCTACACGATCACATGCATGCATGCTAACTCTACTTATTTTATCCCATTAGTCACAAAATGCAACATCTCTGTCTGAACAGTTGTCATTTTGAAACCCAAACCCTAACCCTAACCTTCACCCTAACCCTAACCCCCACCCTAACTCTAACCCCCACCCAAATCCAAACACTAACCCCAACCTTCACCCTAACCCTAACCCCCACCTTAACCCAAATGCTAACCCCCACCCTAAAGCCCACCCTAACTCTAACCCACACCCTAACCTTCACCCCCACCCTAAACCCCACCCTAACCCAAAACCTCAGAAAGCCAACAAAGATGACAGTGATTCAAAAGCTTCACAACATGCAGACTGACGTCAACAAAAATGGTCCTATAGAGTTTGTGCAGTGTGTCCACCGTACCTCTCTTATAAAGACAAACACGCAAACCCCAAAGCTCCAGGATGGAGGGAAACTCAACGTCCTACCTCGGTCACTGTGGTCGTCCACAAGAATGATCTCAGCGATGAGGCAGTCGGGCGTGCGGTTCACCACACTGTGGACGGTGCGCAGCAGGGAACTCCATCCTTCATTATGGAAGGGAATGATGATGCTTGTGTTGGGAAGATTCTCCAGGTACAGCTTCTGTTTACAGCTGCGCAAGACAAAGAAGTGGGGGGCATTTTAAAATATCAATCTATCACCATTACAGGGTTCGGTGTTTGTTTCCAGTATGGGGACTCTGTGTAGAACCTTCTACACCAGGAGCACATGGAGCAGTGTGGAGTGGACCAGTCGCACCTCCTGTCGTAAATCATCATCTGAGGAGGTCTGTTCCTCCCTCTGCTCCGCTAAAGCGTTCAGAACTCCACACACTAATTGACATTCAGCAAGCTGAAACTGCTGTACGGCGCGGTACTTTACGGCTCGCGCGCGTCGCTCTAATTCAATGACAAAGCCGACAAGCCGCCCATAATTTATCGCTCCACGGCAGCAAAGGTGCTAAGACAGCTCCGCTCTTCATTAGCGCCGTATATTTAGACGGCAGCTTAACGAAATAAAAGCAGACGTTTTATTTGGATGGTAAATTAAGAAAGCAGAGTGGTGCAGTAGAGGTAGCAAGCACTTTAACATCACTAGGCCAAACGGTGTCGTCCTGCACTGGCACAGGCTCACGGCATCTCTGCGTCTCTGTCAGTCTGGATAAGAGCATCTGCCAAAAGCCTTGAATGTAAATGTAAATGTAAAACGAATCTAGCAAATCAGATATTTTGCTTTTTAGGTAACATATTTTACCCACAGCAATGTAAGATTATTCTCTTGATTTCTAGATATTTTTAGATAAGTTATTTTTGGTAACTAATGAAATAAAATTATTTAATAATGAAATAAAATTATTTCCCTCCGCTGCCAATTTTTTTTCCTGTAAAATGATTCACTTCTTAAATATTATACTTTGTTCATGAAGGGTATTTTTGTCTTGGAAGAACGTCTATATTCTCCCTCCTGCCGTTCCCACGTCACACCCACAGCCGTGTCACCCTCGGTCGGTTACGTGCTCCGGTCAAACAGGGTCCCCCCAGCCTCCACACTGGGCTACTGAGTCACACAGTGGGATGTTTTCGCAAACCCGTCTGTTTCTGGATCAGTTGGTGCTTTTTAACACACAGCCAGAGCTCAGGAAGCAGAGTGGGATGACTGCTCCCAGATCAGCCAATGTGTGTACACGTTACGGAGCCCACACAGAGATCTGTATGCAAACAAAGGGAGATGGAAAAAAAAGGGCCCAAAAAACAGGCCCACCCCAGTAAAAAGGCCCGAATCCCATCTGCTGCAGTTTTCCGATGCACATCCATAAAGGTGCATTGTGTATCCAGGAGGAGGTCGGAAGCCTGTCCGTCCTGGGCACAAAGAAGGCGAGCGTACCATTCTTCTTCATCCATCGCTTTCCACAGAGGTCAATAGCTGTGGGCGTGTGCTAAGACAGGAAGATCTTTCATTATTGACGTGGCTGTAACGAACTCCAGCGCGCTGTGCGACTCGACCCGTAGGTGTGCTGAGTTATAAGTGGATTTGTTCTTGCCAGGGGAAAATCCATGACTGGAAAGGTGTTACCACGAGCAGCAAATGGTGCAGAGTGGTGAACCTTCTGAGAGCAATTAACATTCAGTCCATCAAAGAGCTCATTTAGCGAGCGAGGGCGTGAGAAACAAGGGCACCAGCTCTGGAGCGAGCTGATGACAGACTGCACACCTCTGCCTTTCACCTCTCTGTGACAGTCTGACTCTGACTGACAGTACAGTGAAGAACAAACTCCACAAAAAGTCAAAAATGCCACAAAAACGTCTCATTTTAGTTCAGTTCTAACAATGGGTGGGTTTCCAAATCTCTTGTTATTTTGATGAAAGAAATTGTCATTTAGTAAGATCTGCCCTCATAAAATGGCTGGAGTGAGAAAAAGGAAAGAAGTATAGAGCTGCAACACGTAACAACAACATAGCAAGGCAAACCATGCAGTGGAATACTCCAACACTGTGAAAAACAGGTAAAATCAGGGTCATGGCAACTCAGTTATTGTGTACGCTGGCGACCCAATTAAGGTGTACTGGGTAGACAGTTAATTAGAGAGAAAAGATGACAGAGCATGTCGCTAGGCAAACATGGTAATATATAATGAGACAAACTCCAGAATGTACTGACTTCAAATTCAGAGAAAGTACAAATTCCTACTACTGAACTGTGTAACTGACTTACTTGTGAAAGACATGTTTGCATTCTTTATTACAAATGCATATTGAGGACATCACTGTCCACACTGCATAGACACTAATTCCCTTTAAATGTAGAATGAACAAATGGAAACATCCCTATTTTAACAGGACTTTTACAAAAAGACTCTGAAAGACCGAAACACAGCATGTAATCAATATATATACAGTATATATGGTTCTGTGCGTGTATATATATCTAGTTCTGTGTGTGTATTCATTAATATAGTTACTTGTGGGTATGTGTAATTCTGGTACGTTGTGTGTATGTTTAACTCTGGTTCTGTCTCTGTGTCTGACCTAACTACACTAGTGTGAGGTGAACCTCCACAGAGATAAAGAACATCTGTACATAGACAAGACCTTGTACTAAACAATAACACCAGATATGATACAGGTGTGAGATCAGCGGGTCAAAATCAGACCCAATGAGGTCAGACTGAGACACTCCACTGTGCAGAGGGAGAACGGACATCTAGTCTTAATTAATTAGGCTTCATTCTCTACCTGCAGGCTGGGTTGATTTTTGTATTAAATTATGAGACCCATCACTTGACTTGAATATTTTACTATAAATTGCTTTTTCATACACTTCATCATTGTTGTTTTATTTGATTATTTTCTCCTGTTCTTTTTTTCGTGCAATTTTATTTTGTACTTTATCATGTAATACACTTTGTAAGCTTGTTTTACACAAAATTGATTATTATTATTATTATTTATTTGTTATAACTACACTGGGGAAAGAGCAGGGTCTACCAGCACAAGTAGTGAATGTTTTATGAGCTGCCATAATAAAAGTCTTGGTGACGTCATGCAGGGCTTGGGTCTGATTGGCCAGCTCTACTCACTTTGGGTGTCTGATGTCAGGAAGGGAGCGGTCCAGGGCGATGTTGTTGCTGACGTAGATATTAAAGCCGTTCTCTTTGTACACTGAGTCATCACACTCATCCTCGGCAAGTGGGAACGCCTTTCCCTGTTCTCCTTTACCTATAACACACACACACACGCACAGCATGAGTCACAGGTGTGTGTGTGTTTGTGTGTGTGTGTGTGTGTGTGTGTGTGTGTGTGTGTGTGTGTGTGCGCATGTGTCCAGGGCAGCTTCGACAAATGTCATCATTCTGGTCTTGTGTTTGTATACGTTACTGTATATGTATGTGTGTTAAATGTAAATCACTTAATTCACAGTGATGCTTGTCCTCTGTTGTTCTACTGTAATGACAGATCAGATATCAGTTACACTTGCATTAACGAAGACAGATCAGAAGGACTCGTAGAAAACACAGATGTCCATTACCAACGTCTTCTCAGTGCTGGCTGGCGTACGTAAGGGGTGCAGGACACCTACTCAGATCATCTAACTGTGTACTGTGCTTGGACTGCACTGAACAAAATGAGGCATTTCAGAATCAATACGCTAGTTCCAGTGCACACCTACACCTCTCTCCAGTGACAGTGCACAGCTACACCACTCTCCAGTGAGACAGTGCACACCTACACCACTCTCCAGTGAGACAGTGCACACCTACACCACTCTCCAGTGAGAGAGTGCACACCTACACCACTCTTCAGTGAGAGAGTGCACATCTACACCACTCTCCAGTGAGAGAGTGCACATCTACACCACTCTCCAGTGAGACAGTGCACACCTACACCACTCTCCAGTGAGAGGGTGCACACCTACACCTCTCTCCAGTGAGACAGTGCACATCTACACCACTCTCCAGTGAGACAGTGCACACCTACACCACTCTCCAGTGAGACAGTGCACACCTACACCACTCTCCAGTGAGACAGTGCACACCTACACCTCTCTCCAGTGACAGTGCACAGCTACACCACTCTCCAGTGAGACAGTGCACACCTACACCACTCTCCAGTGAGACAGTGCACATCTACACCACTCTCCAGTGAGACAGTGCACATCTACACCACTCTCCAGTGAGACAGTGCACACCTACACCTCTCTCCAGTGAGACAGTGCACATCTACACCTCTCTCCAGTGAGACAGTGCACATCTACACCACTCTCCAGTGAGACAGTGCACACCTACACCACTCTCCAGTCTCTGTAGGCCCCTGAGCTGTCTTGAATTAGCTCCAGTGTCACTAGTCACAGTGAAAATGCCTTATTAACACTGGAAAATAATCTTTCCTGATACCTAATGCCAAAAGGGTAGAAATTTTTTATTGAAAAAGTTTAAACTTTGAAAAGTTTAAACAAATTGACAAAATTGACAAAGCTAGTCATGCATGAGATGTGTGCAGTGTATTAAAATTGTTTATTGAATTGATATACACACCTGATGATTCTGTGCTGGGGCTAGAGCTGTGTTCATTCTGTGTATTTCTAAATCCTCTGAGAAATCGTCTCATGGGAGACTGATTTCAAAACAAACCATCATCACACCCACCCAATTAATTCATTTTGACAGATCTTTTGTGTGATGTACGAAAATCACACCGACTCAAAAACAAACGTCACAGTGCGGGACTTCCCCTTTGATGTGGAGAAAAATGGAAAGTTTTCAAAACAAACCACGAAAAAATCAAAACAAGTGCTTCACTTAATCAGAGTTGAAAATGCAGCGCGACTTTGCATTAGTGCAGAAGAGCCTCCCTCTCCACATCTGTCCTTTCACACGAGAAGAGGGAGAACTGAGAAACAGAGGAGAGAGATGAGAAGTTTTTGAAACGGTATGATCACGTTTCACGCGGAAGGCTCTTCCGGCTCGACTAATGAGAGCACTCTGTCAGCACGTTACAGGCAGGTGCCATTCATTCATCTCACAAAACACTGCGCCTATAACAAGCTCTTTCTCTGACATCTAGCATGCGTACCCCCCGTGTGTGTGATAACCTCCTCCCCTCGGTGCGCCACACGTAAGTCTGGCCAAAGTCATTTCTCCATGTGCATAATTACAGTACCCTTGCTCTCACTCCTCCAGCCGATCTCTCAAAGGAAACATAAAGAGAAAATCTGAATCATAACATTAATTTATGCATTTCACACCCCCACACACCACCCTTCCAAGCCTGCTTTCTCTTTATTTTCCACTAAAAAAACGGGGGTTTCACTGAAATAATGCCAAACTGTAACAACAATATTTTCCAGATGACTACACCGACTCCTAAACAGCGAGCTCAGAGCCGGTTTAACGGGAGTCTCTGCTGAGGTGTCGTTTATCTCTTTAGGAAGCAGGAATTTCAGGTGTGTGTGTTTGTGAGGAATTAGCCCACAGGCACAGAATCGTGTCGTACAACAAAACATGTTCCAATGTGCCATAAATACAAATTACTGATACAGAAGCAAAATAAAACTAGCTTTCAGCTCCCTGCGCGTGTAGCGCTGTTAGCTGCTGTTCAGAAATCAAACGCTTGATCAATTGTGCTGGGACTGTTAGGTCTTCACGCCAATCACACCTTCACTGGTCTCAAGCCCCGACATCTAAGATTAGTTGGGAATTTTTATGAAAAATGAATTTCAAGGCTTTTTTTTGGCGGTTCTTGCTATCGTAAGATTTGTTACCAACAGATGGTGTGTGGAAAGCACTGGGAGGCAGCGGAGTGTGTCGCGTGATCCGATGGGCCGGGTCAGACCCGGAACAGTTGGCCCAGCACGGCCGTGTGCCCAGAGACACGAGACTCCACCCGCAGTCATGAGGTGACCTGTCCGTCCTCTCATCCGAATAATCGCTGCACCGAACACACGGACGTTAAGCCTCATTATACGCCAAAGGATGTGCGGCTCCTGGTCATTATGGGATGTTCTCATGGTTAATCATGCCTGTTGGTGCAGTAGAATTCCTCTCGGATTGAGTTTTGCTTTCTGTGTCGCATAGGATCATTTGTTCTTCAAACCGCAGACCAGAAGGGAAAAGGAATATTTCATTTTGATGTGTCCTTCCTGAAACAGGAGTGTAAGACAGTGTGTTTTCTACTTTTTATTTAATCTCTGACAGAAACGGCTAAAACAGAGACTGAGTAGACGTTCAGAAACGAGGCATTGGGCCTGGGTAAAGGTTGCCAGTAATTCCCCGTTTTTTGTGAGCAACACTGGTGTGTCATCAGCGAGGGGTAAGGCATGCGATCTAATCGTGAAAAATGTCATAAACTGAACTTGGCAAAGTTTTTCTTCCTGCCGTGTGGGAAGATTTTAATAAGACGCTAAAGCACCTAACAATCTTTTAACAAAAGAGAAAGAGGAGAAAGTCAATTTAGTGTTTCTAAAAAATTATTAAATTATCTAATGATCAATTAACAGTCAATTATCCCAGAACTATAACCAGGGGACCATCATTTAATGCTAAAGAGATGACTGCTAATATCATTCAGTGTGTAGTAAACTGGATCAATAATATTGCCTGAGGGCTAAATCCACACTTAAAGTCTGGCACAGAACCCAAACTAACAGCCTGCGTGCAGAAGAAAGCCAGTGAGCTACAGTAATCTCACCAGTGTTTTCACGCTGTGGCAACTCACGTTTTCAGCACCCAGGGAGAAAGCACCAGGGTGTCAGGAAGTAGAGAGAGAGAAGCACCTCCAGGTGAGAGCATGCCAGCTCCTGTGTGTGGGGACATACCGGTACGCAGCTCATCTCGTCTGATGCTGTCGTTATCATGCCAGTCTCTCCTTCTCAAACCATCCGTCCAGCTGTAGACGTGCCCGTCGCCCAGGCCAAGCTGGAACCCCTGAGGGACAGACA
Source organism: Electrophorus electricus (assembly GCF_041902795.1). Taxonomy (NCBI): domain Eukaryota; kingdom Metazoa; phylum Chordata; class Actinopteri; order Gymnotiformes; family Gymnotidae; genus Electrophorus; species Electrophorus electricus. The sequence continues at coordinate 28,275,333 of NC_137508.1, forward strand.
CAGTACAGACATGGTACAGACACAGTACAGACACAGAGCAGACAGTACAGACACATTACAGACACAGTACAGACATAGAGCAGACACAGTACAGAGTACAGACACAGTACAGATATGGTACAAGCATAGTACAGACACAGAACAGACACAGTGCAGACACGGCACAGACACAGTATACACACAGTACAGACACAGTTCAGACAAAGTATACACACAGTACAGACAGTACAGACACAATGCAGACACAGTATACACACAGTACAGACACATCAAGAGAGATCCTTCATCATGCTTTCGTTTGAAGACACTGTACATTTCAGCAATGAATTCAAAATGCAACATTTTAACAGACATTTAGCAAAGTGAAACAGTATTTGGGGAATCTTGCCGAGAACTATAATGCATTTCAAGAGAGATGACAAAGGTTACATTCAGGTTTGAAAGTGTTATTGCTGGAAGTCTGAAATATTTGAAGAAAATCAACAAAGGGTGTGACTGAAAGTGTAAATGTACCTGAAACAATGATTGTGAGATCTGAAGAAGATCTCACACAGATATGCGTCTTTGTTAAAGCATCTTTGTCAAGACATTTCTAGCAAATATTTTAAAAGCACAATATTTTATCACATATCTTATGGCTCTGAGCATAAAGCATAAATGTCTTTTCTATCTGATCAATGTGCATATGCGTGTGTATTTTCTCATGTCAAGAGGAGTGTGTAATCTCTCCAGTAATCGCATGCACATGCTACGTGCCTCTTCTGCGTGTTTGATGTCTTTTAAAGATTTTGTGTACTTGCATTTGGAGACTTGCTGCCAGCTAATTTCTCTTCCATGTTTCTTTTTTAAAATTTGCATTTATTTATTTATTTGCTATTGCTGATGCTGTTTGCATTACAGCAGACGACTAAAAGGACCGGTTATAGCTGTACTCAGGCTCCCGGGAAAATGGGGCGTCCGCCAGACGTCTGAGAGGCGCATCACACCCCTCACCTGTTCTGACACCTCACCTATTTGTGCGATGAAAGGAACCAGAACAGCTGCGCACCGAAGAGTCAAAGAGCTACAATCTGATCCACAATTTGCTTGTCCAGTTTCTTTGTGTTAATGTTGTGACAGGAAGACATTGGTTCTGCTAAACATGTGTTTCTTTCCATTCAGACTCAGCTCTCAGCGTTGACATATACCACGAGCAAGAAGAATGACATCACAGAGCGAGCGTGGAGATTCTTGTTAAAGATCTGAGTGTAATCAGTGATGCTCAAAGTAACCCGTTAGCTTATTACATAATGGCCATAATGGTTGCCCAGCAACCACACGAAGAAAACAGCCTATAGTTAAAGAGCATCAGAACGAAAAAGGTTTTGTTAATGAGTAGATTAAACCACAAGAAGAGCAAGAAAACACCAGCGTGATTTTAGAGGGTCTTCTGCAAATCCTGGAGCGGATTAGTAAAGACAGGAGGTTCTGAGGAACTGTGAAACTGGGAAAGTTAGCAATTGTGTTTACAGTTAACAACAACATCAACAACAACAACAACAACAACAATAGCCACAGATTCGTTCATGCCAGGAAACCTTTTAAAAATTGTGTCCTAATAAAACTGTCCTAGAAGCTCGAAAAACATTCACATTTAAATGAAAAGGCAACATTCCTCATACCAACTTTTAACAGCCCCCGAACCTGCAGAGCAGGTGGGCGGAGTCTGAGTGGTGCAGTGTGGGTGGAGCTGAGACGACATCATTGCAGTAATGGCAGGCGCTCCTCCGGAGACTGCATGTGGCCCAATCTGCATATCTCCAGAGCTCGACACAACATAATTGCCTGCGTTGAAAGGTGAATCCATTCTTCGAGAGAAAATTTTGGCCAGCTACTTTATTTATTTATTACAGTTGCTAATTTCTCCCCCGCTGCCACACTGGGGGTGTGTGTGTGTGGACACGGTCAGGGTTTGGCCTCACACAGGAGCGGGCGCTCTGCACATGCGTGTCTCATAAAGGCGAGGTCACACAAGGTCAACAGCAGCTGGAAATATTTCATTACCTGACGTCCAGGCCGCTGTGGGTAAGTACGCGTGCTGAATTTCTCTATGCTGGCCCAGTGTAGACTCAGAGCCCCACAACGCACTCAGACAGCTGAGCACAGCTCAACGAGACACTGCAAAGCAGCTCAGTCCTGCAGGTCGAGTCTAAGGGGTATTATAGTTTGCCACATATACTGTTGTGTTGTGTGCTCGTAATTCCAGGATAACACAATGGCGGTTCTGACTAAAGACTCTTACAGTTTGTCTAAGGGTCTTTTAAGGAAATGCACACTTAAGCTTCCTGAAATCTCAAGGACACCGGCGAGCCTCTGAATGCTGTTCTTCTCTTCCGGACCCTGCGTGTGGGGCTCATCCGCGAGCATGCTCAGTCTTCATCTGGGTAGCTCTGCCTCTGAGGTTTGCAGCTCTAGACTGTGCCGCGATCAAACACTCGCACTGTTTGTCTTCAAGAGCAAGAAAAAAAATAAAACAATTTAACAGGCATCTGAGGACGTAGAGGAACCAGGGACCAGGAATCCAAGTTGCTTCAGTTTTCTTTTCTGTTGTATGAAGTGCACAATACTGGTCAGCTTGAGGCTGACGGACAATGCAATTCCAAACCCAAACTTCTTTAGAATTCTTTTATTATACTGGAACAATGCAAGGAGACAACCAACATCTATTTTCCAGAGATTTTTTTTCTTGTCCACACAGCACCCCACACCTCTATTCACATGCACAAAACCAGGAAAATTAACAGGTGGAGTTATTTCTGGATTTCTCTTTTAGCAAGCAGTGGCTTTATGCTAATGACTGTGTTCTCTATGCACATGCCAAAACAAACACATCAACAAAATACAGAACCCAGCAAAGCGAGAACCCTCTCAGCTTAACGGCACAAAAACACTTCTGTTATCTTTTTGAACGCTACCCCCTCCCCAGGGGTTGGGCTGCCTGTTGTCTGCGAATTTAAAATGTACATTTAGAGTCTCACAACACAGGCCAAAGAGGCAAGAAGACTTCACAGATTCAAGGGCTGAGCGTTAATGAATGTAAAAAAACCATTCATCTTTGCCTGAGCATCTCTCTCCCTCTCCCTCTGTTTGTCTCTCCCCCTCCCTCCCTCTCTCTATACACATCTTTTATTCTTTCTCCAGCTCTCTCGCTCTCTCTCTCGGCACATTAGGTATTTTTTGGAAGTGGAACAATCTTCCTTCTCCCACACCGATTCCAGTACATTTAACGATTACAGTCTCTGTCCAGACAGCCGTGGGGTGGCAGTCTGTGCAATATCCTGCTTAATTAGAGAGACCGGTGGAAACGTAAGGTGCTCTCTGCTAGCACAATGTCACAATGCTTTAGTTTACATCCATGCAAAGGATAGTTAATAAAATAGAGAGAGAGAGAGAGAGAGAGAGAGAGAGAGAGAGAGAGAGAGAGAGTCAAAATTGCAGTGAAGTAGGTTTTTCCTGAGAACATGAGGGTTCCAGAGAAACAGGATGTACTGGACAGAGGGCCTTCATCAGCTGTGCAAGCAAAGTGCTTCTGAAGTTCTAGGACTTGCTTGAACAGCTGATAAAGGTCCTCTGTTGGAAACATCCCCTTTCCCTGAAAACCATGTGCACTTCACTGCAAACGTGACTACCTCTTCATCTTTCACTACAGCACACTGCAGCTACGTCCTGGAATCTTCTACATACAGAGAAAAGACAGGGAAAGAAGTTTATTTATACTGCGTTTTCCATACACACTGGTAGGTCAAAGCGCTTCACATAGATCCACCGTAGGAGTTTCTCTAATGACTGTATTTATATTAACTGTATTAAAATAAGCCCCTATTTTGGCACATAAATGAGTAAATATTCACAACACTGGACCGCTGTGTGATTAAACACCAAACGAGGTTCAGGGTGTCGAGCAATGCGTCATTAGGAGAAACATCCACTCCTCCTTCAGTGCCAAACATACTGCCCAGGTGGGGTAGGGTTACAGAGCGTAAGTGCATCCTTGCCAACAATTTTAGTTAAACTGTACCCTTGCAGAGAGGAGAAAAACATACACACACAAACATGCAACTTACGCCCACATGCACACCTACGCATACACACACACACACACACACACACACACACACACACACACACACACACATTCTCATGCTTTTATAGAAAACCTCCCAGTGGAGATATTTGTTTGCTGTAGGTAAGGCATCCTCTGTTGTGGTGTTTGTGTGCATGTGTGTGTGTGTGTTCTGTACCTCTGCTGCTCATCACACCATGTACCGGCGTTTTATGCGTCCGCTTCTAATTCAGCCAGAAATACTTCCACTGTTCATCAGAATGTGTGTAGACGCTACTGAACGACCTTACTGAACAAACCTACTAAACAATCCTATTGAACAATCCTACTGAACGAACCTGCTGATTGACCCTATTGAACAATCCTACTGTACGAACCTGCTGAACGACCCTACTGAACAATCCTACTGAATGACCCTACTGAACAATCCTACTGAATGACCCTACTGAACAATCCTACTGAACGAACCTACTGAACGAACCTACAGAACAATCCTATTGAACGAACCTACTGAATGACATTACTGAACAATCCTACTGAACGACGCTACTGACCAAACCTACTGAAAAATTCTACCAAATGACCCTACTGAACAATCCTACTGAATTAACCTACTGAACAACATCAAACACCAGGAAGCCAGTACTGATCCATCTCACACTGAGACAGACACATCTTATCCTACTCAAACCTTCACACAGATTAACTCCAGTTAACTGGCAACTGCACAGAATATCAACCAACACCTTCTCTATTTTCATGGATATTGCCAGATATGATCAGGCTGATGTGGTCCCCTTTAGCTGTGCTGCTGCAGTGATACGGTAACTATGCCCTCAGAGACTGGGCTTGAGCGCTGTTATTATAGATAGCACACACTCACAAGCCACTTTATTAGAAAAACCTTATTCATGTACACACTGGCTGTTTTGGTAGGTACATTTATCTTTTAGCTACTTTTAAAACGCTGTACAATTACACACTGTAGCCTGTTGCCTTGTATGACTTCCCAGCATCTCTAGCCCATTAATCACAGTTCGGTTTTCTGATTACAGGAGCAGAGCTGAGCGGATATTATTTTTGGGTGGTGGAGCACTCGCAACACAGCCACAGCACCATCCTGACGGAGGTACGGCAGTTCCACTGGAGTCTTTACATTTGTCAATGTCACTGACGGGTTACGAGTGGTCTGCCATCCAAAAACATCCATCCGACAGCGGTGCCGTGGTCAGGAACTCACGACTCATGCTGAGATGACACACAGCGTGCTCGTTAGGGCATGGGCTGCATGACAGTACACCTAGAGAGGGTTTCTAATCAACCAATGATGCTAACAATGTGGATGGTGAGTGTGAACATGGAGAACTATCTTCCAAGCTGATGTTCTGAGAACATGACCACAACACAGTTGTTAGTTTCTCTAAAATAGTTGCTAGTTACTGTGGCATAGTTGTTAGCTAAAAGCCTTCGGTTGCTACGATGCTGAAATGATGTGGGCAGCTACACCGTTTTTAATTTTTGGATTCAGAGCATCTTCACAGGCTCCTAGAGTACATCGGAATATTGTAAGCAGGCTGCAACCGTCTTCCACTGCTGGCACTGTGTGACGCGCTTCAGAGTGGCACGAGCTCCCAGGGCAGAGTCTGCTTGAATAGAAGAGATCTGTGTCGTGTGCAGTGTGCACCTGTCTTTGAGTCGGAGTTTTGTGATGCGTGTATTAAAGCACACTGCCTGACTGCAGACGCTGCTTTGCCTTAAAGCTCTTATCTGCAAAAGAAGCAATTTGGTGCCGCGTTACCCTGCTAGGACCACATTTGCGAATAATCATTCATTCCCACATTTAATCCACACATTTTACACAATGCCTCTGGCTTTACCCTCCTCCCTTTCATCTCTTTCCTGCACAGATAAGCGAGCAGCTGTTTCGTGCTCCTGCCAGAGTTGCTGTCTAATTATATCGTTTAGAGGTGATGTTTCTACAGCTTCTTTTACTGACCAGAATTAAAATGGAAGCACGTCCATCAGCTGAAGGCTTCCTAGCGCCAGGAGCAGCAGAGCAGTACCGGGCCCACTGGGTTTGGTAAACAGAATAGTACCACACCCACTGGGTTTGGTAAACAGAGCAGTACCACACCCACTGGGTTTGATCAATAGAGCAGTACCGGGCACACTGGGATTGATCATGAGAGCAGTACCGGGCCCACAGGGTTTGATCAAAAGAGCAGTACCACACTCACTGGGTTTGATCAACAGAGCAGTACCGGGCCCACTGGGCTTGGTTAACAGAGCAGTACCGGGCCCACTGAGGCTAATGTAGGTATGATAGTCTGACACAGCATCCATCACAGTCAGGGTCTCCAGTACAGGAGAGCACCAGAAGTAAATCAAGAAAATCCGTTAATCTGTAAACAGCAGACAGCTGGTTTAAAGGTCTGCACACTGATCACCGATATGTTCATCTGTCAAGAAAAAATAGGTGCAACCATGTGAGCTTTTGTCCTATTATTGGGAATTATGAGTCCAGGACAGGGTAACTGTCCAAGAGTCCAGGACAGGGTAACTGTCCAAGAGTCCAGGACAGGGTAACTGGCCAAGAGTCTAAGACAGCCTAACTGAGCTGAAATGCCATTAACTAAATTGGGAATTTACTGGGGAAAGAACTCTAAGAATTATATTAAAGAATTATAAAGAATTATCTTAATGATAGAAAAGGAAACACACAGCTGGCCTCAGTTTCCAGAACCTGCCAGCACCAGGCCGTTATCAGGACTGCAGGATGCATCCATTATCCAAGCATGACTGCTTTCCTAATGAGATTGCCATCTGCACATCATGGTGTGTTTCGTAACATGGACATCCACAGCTCTGGCTACTAGCAGTACAGCCATCTTGATGAGCTGGCCTCAGCCTAGCGTCTGATCTAGCACAGACCAGCACGCGTTGTGCTGTCTTGATGGGCTTCTCTCTGGTGCAGGCCGGGATGAAGCAAAAGGATTCATTCAACCAAAGGACAGAAAGTAACGATGATTATAGTGGTTATTGTGTATTCAAACATCTGTTGTTTTAGTCTCATGTGTTTGAAAGCCACAAACAAATAATGGAAAACAAAGTGACTTAAATGTTTCCCTCAGCTACTCGAAAGAAGCCGTGAGCAGAGAGGTGGTAATCAGAGAGCTGGTGTGTGTGTGTGTGTGTGCGTGCGCTAATCTCCTGACCGTGTCCTGTAAACACCAACACTATCCCCCTGACCGTGTCCTGTAAACACCAACACTATCCCCCTGACCGTGTCCTGTAAACACCAACACTATCCCCCTGACCGTGTTCTGTAAACACCAACACTATCCCCCTGACCGTGTCCTGTCTTGTCAGTGTTATCACCGTCAAACTCTCATGAAGTGTCACTCTGGGCCAAGGGGTCTGTGTTTCTTCTGGAGGACAAGGTGGTCCCATAGTTAGAACCCACACACACCAAGCCCCTTGTATCAGCTCGCACAGGTAAATCAAAGGTGACTTCCATCACCAGTTAAGGTTGCTATGACACTGGGAATATTTCCATGGCGACAGAGTGCTCATTCAGTGTACTGTCAGCGGTAAAACCCTCTAGTCTAGTATGCGTCCTCATTAAGGAAACATTTGGCACTATCAGGTCCCACTGTTATTATCACTTCAAGTCAGCGCAGCTAGCTAGCATTAGCATTAGCATTATTACTTAGCTCGATAGGTAGGTGTAAACGCAGAGTTCTGGGCATAATCACACACGTAATTTGTGTCTCTGTGCTGGTGGCTGACCGGAGATTTAAAGACTGGCAGTGGAGGACACCTCTTCTGCCTGTCTACCTGGAGACCAGGTACCAGAAGAGCCATGCAGCTATGTGAAGGCACACGTAAGAGACACTCCTGTTTGACGACTCGCATGCTGGTGATGCTACTGGCTGTCAAGAACAAAACGAACATTAACTGATGTCGTGAAATGCGTCTGATCAGAAGCAAACGCACCACACTGTGAGCACTGAAAATCTAATTAGCACCAGTGAGCGTGGAGTTCGACGGCAGCTGTAAGGCTGATTTCAGCGTGCTGTTTCCAGCCTCAGTCATTAGGGCCCTCTGTTCTGAAGGGTGTCGCGTTTCGAGCATGACTCACTGGTCCAGCTCACTTGGCAGGATGCAGAGACCCCAGTCCTGCTACTTATTTCTCATCATTACAGGGTCTATAGCGCTTAACGCTCAGCGGTTTTATTTTTGCTAAGCCTTTCCCTGCAAATAATGCAGCTTTTGTTTGAAGCATCAGTGCCTACATGGAAATTAAAGTGCATTTATTAACCTGCATCTTTTTAACACAATCTTTTATTGCATAGTAAAAAGACAATACAATTGCTTTCATTTCAAATATGTGTATTTGTATATACATGACAACACAAACATACACACATGTACACTGCCTCCCCAAACACACACACACACACACACACACACACACACTACCTCCCACAAAATCACACACACAGACACACACACACACACACACACACACACACACACACACACTGCCTCCCCCAAACACACAGACACACACACACACACACACACTACCTCCCGCAAAATCACACACACAGACACACACACACACACACACACACTGCCTCCCCCAAACATGCAGACACAGACACACACCCCCCCAACACACACACACTACTTCACTCCTGAGATTATATTGAGCATGAGCAGTTATGTTGGACTTCACATTAATGATATCAGAAGTATTTCTATTACCATAAATCACACTTTCAACCTTGAGTTTGTAGTCACTCTTGAGTTTGTAGTCACTCTTCAGATTGTAGTCACAATCAGCTGGCTTGTGCAACTTGTGCAACCCTGAATTTGCCACCAGGAGTTCACACAGGCTAAGATGCCCCTTACTTAAACACCTCACTCTGAACACTGCAGGTCCATCAGGTGTGTGTGTGTGTGTGTCTGGGGAAATGGGATTCCAAATCCACTGACTGAGATGTATAGGACCTTCAGTAAATGAGACAACGTGCAGGACAAAGGCAAAGTGCATGCTGGGAAATCCTCACAGCAAAGAGGGTGATAACAGGACACAGAGACGCTCAGCTAAGAAAATCTGTGATTACACTCGACACGCCTTCATCTACACTGTACCAGCCATTAAAGAAACAAGCAGTACAGCATTGTGGAGCAGGTTATGTGGGCTTTACTGCTGGGATGTTAAGGGTTAATATTCTTCCCTCGAAGAACTGGATAAAAAAAAACCTTCCTTAGAATGGAAGCAAAGACGTTTTAAGGACACAGCAAAATCAATTTGTTTTTCTCTGTAACCCCATCAAATTCACAGGCTTATAAACACAAACAACATGACTGATATGTAAATGAGGTTCAAATCATATTGATATGTAACCATGTAAAATGATGTTTTTAAATCTTGGTTAAAACATCAGTTTTGCCATCTGACCTGCTTACTGCATTCACTGTAGTATATACAGAAAAAAATCACTTACTGTCTAAACTCCGAAGAAAAAATTAAATGTGTGTGAAATATAAAATAATATGACCAGAGTAGAACCTGTTCATATACTATAGAAGAGCACTGGAAGACTGGGCTGGGACAGAGGGTTGGAACACTGGAACACAGGGATGGAACACTGGAACACACAGTTGGAACACTGGAACACAGGGATGGAACACTGGAACACACAGTTGGAACACTGGAACATAGGGATGGAACACTGGAACATAGGGATGGAACACTGGAAGACTGGGCTGGAACACAGGGTTGGAACACTGGAAAACTGGAACACACAGTTGGAACACTGGAACACGGGGATGGAGAACACTTTGAAAAATACTGATTGTTAAATCCTGAATGCACTGGCCTATGTGTATTCTGGTAAAACCCTCCATGGGTTTGTGTAATGCTATTTGATGGTGAATTTGTTATGCTCTCATACAATAGCAATGCTCTCGTGGACTGAATACAGCTTATTCATACAGAATTCTTAATTTTTAAAATCACTACTTAAATACAAAAAGAACTGATGAAATAGCAAATGTGTTTTGTTTTTCTAGAAATAATTATACTACTAAGTAAAATGTAAACAAATTAGTAGTCCAGAGTAATATCAGATTTGGTTATTATACGTTATTTTTCAGTGTAGCGCCAAGTGTAGCGTGATACAGTCACTATCTTTTCTCCATCAAGAGGAACTGGAAATACAGGGGGGAGGGTTAGGATGGATGTGTGTGTGTGTGTGTGTTTGTGTGTGTGTGTGTGTGTGTGTGTGTGTGTGTGTGTGAGTGTGTGTGTGTGTGTGAGTGTGTGTGTGTATGTGTGTGTGTGTGTGCGTGCACACACATGTCTGTCTGTGTGTGCATGCACACGCATGTGTGTGTCTCTGTGTGTGTTTGTGTGTGTGTGTGCGTGTGTGTATGTGTGTGTGTGTGTGTGCGCGTGTGCGTGTACAACCTTGTATATTCCTCATCATGTTATTATGTTGGATAATTCATAGCTGAATGAATCAGATGTAGTCATGTTGTGGATTAGGTGATAACCGACTCCTGAGTGCTGCCAGAGGACCTAACCACTCTGGTTTTGTCTCACCCAAAACCATCCCTCAAACCTCCTAATCCACCCACTCTGAGCACAAGATAAACAATACCCTGACACTTCCAGCTCAAAATGTCTTCGCTGTAGTTTCAAGCTGCGTTCATTTTTTTTTTAATCCAAAATTCTTTCCTATTAAATAAATAAAGCACTACGTACCATCAGCCATTTTTGTACGGGGGTTTAAAATCTCAATAGTAAGTTTTACTCTGTGTAAAGTTCACTATAAAAGATACGTTATGTCTATTTATAGTTTGGAGAAGAAAACACCTTACAACCTTACACACCATACACACCATAACACAACCTTACACACCATACATACCATAGCACAACCTTATACACCTTACACACCATAACACAACCTTACACACCTTACACAGCATACACACTTTACACACCATAACACAACCTTACACACCATAACACAACCTTATACACCATAATACAATCTTAAGGTGTGTAAGGTGTGTAAGGTGTGTAAGGTGTGTATGGTGTGTAAGGTGTGTATGGTGTGTATGGTGTGTAAGGTGTGTATGGTGTGTATGGTGTGTAAGGTGTATATGGTGTGTATGGTGTGTAAGGTGTGTATGGTGTGTATGGTGTGTAAGGTGTGTATGGTGTGTATGGTGTGTAAGGTGTGTATGGTGTGTATGGTGTGTAAGGTGTGTAAGGTGTGTACCAGGCTAACACCATGTGCAGGGTAATGACTTTGCCTGTCACTCTACATCTCTCATCACAGGACGGCCAATGAAAAGAAAGAAAATTGGAAAAGATTGCTTTAGGCTAGAATTTACACCGCAGTTCATTTCAGCACTTAAAACACCCCAGGACATCATTCATGCAGAATATTATTCTGGGTCTCTTCACTACTCAATAACAAACACAGGAAAAGAAAACAAACAAACAGCGTGTGCTACAGAAAGTCTTAACAACTGTGCCAACATGAGGAATTTGTGATACAAAAGGGGGAAGTCACATTTGGAGAGTGTGAAGCTTTTGTTCCTGTGTTGAGGTTATTAAAAGTCTGATCAAAGCCACGTTTGTGCAGTGATGCTGTTCACCAGAAAAGCTACTCACTGCTCTTCCTCTTGCCTGGTTTGTGTAGCCGCGCCAGACGATGGCACCTGAGCCACGTGCGACAGTTCAAAGCAGCGGGTGCGTGGAACCCGCACGCCAGCCGTCTGGATGAATGCACAAGAGGTTTGCTTGTTTGTTTTTTTGTGTCCACTATTAATTTATCATGCCAGAATGTGGGAACCAAGTTCTCTTACATAAGTGGTCTAGAACCTTCCGAGAAAACAAAAGCACTCTTTTACCAAGGAAAACACAGAATTTTTTATACTGTTAGCTAAAGACAGCTTTGAAACACAAGGCTATTAGCAACCTACACCTTGATGTGCATACTGGCAGAGTGGTAACAAGGTACATCACTGTCTGACCAATG
>NC_137508.1:28292500-28302500 GCF_041902795.1 Electrophorus electricus
GCGTGTGGGCATGTAAAGGGCAGCCACGCGTCCAACACAGAACACCCTGCAAGACCAACAAGCGCCAACACGGCACGTCGCGCGCGGCGTGCAGAGCGCATGCTAATTGGGCCGTGGCGACAGACACGATAGTCGCTTTAATTCAGGCATCCGTTTAAATCGCTGATGCGCGTACGGCAAACCTCCAGGGCCAATTAGTTATGATATTAAAGCGCAGATACGGACTCATCCAATTTAAGAAACAAATACATTTCCGAGGGCACTTACTCATGTGGAGAGCGCGCGCGGCAGCCTGTTGCTGGCTGTTTAGACATTAGCGTGTGGCGAGGGAGGTGCGTAGTATTTATTACCCGCGTCTTGCAGCTCCGTGTTTAGAGGACGCGTTTGTAAAGTAAATGAGCGTGTGCTCGGGGGACGTCCCCATTGCCTCGGTACTGTACGAATAACAAAGGGCTCCATGCTATTGAGCAGTCGGCAAAAGAAAAATACACATCTAGGAAATGGAAATGAGAGAGATGAATCTGGGTCATACACGGCCAGGAAAGATTGCTCCGGTCCTGGACGGGGAGGGTGCTGGGTGTGTCACAGGTGACACAGGGACAAAAAAGCGCACTTGTAGGCCGCATTGACGCTGTTCGCTTTGGTAATGACCCAAATCTCACTTAGACGGTGCATCACTGCATAATGTCTAAATGGGCACACAGATTCAGCGAACGCTGTCTTCACCGTGGAGGAGCGTCGGCACCACCGCAGGTATCTCGCACGTATTTCTGACCTACCTTTCCCTCTTCCTATTCAGACGACTGCTTAATCTTATCCAGACACGACACCAAGACCACGGATCCACGGATCCAGCCTCAGTATGACACGGTAACAGAGCTCAACGTGATGGATGAAAGCAACCGTGCAGTAAACGTGGACATAATGATACCTGATTCAAATCAAATGTAAAGATATCTATAAAGAAGAGATACCAAGTCTAGTTTTGCTCTAAATTACTCAAAGTGATTCAACACTGGAACGCATTCACAGTTCGGACAAGACTGTTGGGGAACGGAAGTTTGGTCCTTATAATTAAACAAACTCCACTTTTCTAAAGGTATGGGGATAAAAACCTCTTAAACTCCAGGTTTATTATTTAGTTATTACTCTTAAGGTATGTTTTTCAGCAGTGATTGTGAATCATTCATTAACTACACTGATACTACGTAGGTACGTAGGTATAAGAGCAGAGTAAAGACCGATCCACTGGTGAAAGTGTTCAGAGTGGAACCCACTTCAAAGGTCTTTTAATACCCTTTGTGCTTCTGCATAACCTGACAAAGACAGTGAAGTCATTTATATGTAAAAACATGCATGGAAGGCTTGAACATGCGTTCTAATAACTGGTTAGGTTTATGCTTGTCATAAAACAAACACTGCTCCCCAGGCCACACTTTATTATGGAACAACACGTGCTGGTCGTCAGGCAAGATCCGCTCCTACAGACAAGTTAGTTCTTTTTGCTTAAATGGTCAGTTTTCTCATGTTAATCCACTTTTCTTTCCCATTCTCTGGCATCACCATCAGCAGTCTCTCTACTGATTTTGCTATAGTGATATGTTTTCAGCTACCGATCACTGAAAGTATAAAAGTTGTTCTTATTACCCTTGGATGACCTTTTTATGAATGCAGGCCTTAGCCCTGGAAGACATTTTTTTTTTTGCTGTCAAATATGATAATTCGCAATTCTCATATCTGAATATGCTAATTCAGAATTTTTATATGCTGATATGCTAATTCAAAATTTTCATATGCTGATATGCTAATTCACAATTTTTATATACCAATATGATAATTCACAATTCTCTCGGCCATTGTGCAAACACAGCTGTTTATGCGGGTCATTCAAGACAATTTGATGGACTCGTGTGTTACCTGGCCCACAATCAGGCTTTAGGACAAAAAAATATGAGAAATTTAAGACAAGAACACCAAAATATTTGCAGTGTCATGAAAGATGGAGAGAGCCCTGAAGCCAGTCTCTGGCTTCTTCATTATATTGTCAGACACTCACAGGCAGAAATGCCAAAAATGTCATCTCTAAACAGTAATTACATTTCTAATCCCTGTGATAGAAGATAAACACTGGTGTAAGTCTAACTGAATGTAGCTGACAGGGGCTCGTCCGTAGGAGAACTGTGTAAACACGCAAATAAAAGCTCGTTTGTAACACTAACAGCCGCGCAGCAGGAATGTGGCATACAGTCCTCTCTGGTCCACTGTGTCTCTGGTAATGTGCATCTACTCACAAACGACAAAGCTAAACCAAGCTATAAGGGTGTCAGTTCCTAGGAGGAGTGTGTCTAAAATCCACACACCACCTCTCTGTTAAATATGAACAGAGTGAAAAAGTGTGATGGGCGGATCTCAGCAGACGGGGAGCCTGAAGAGAGCTGTGCCAGGGAGCTGTCAATCAAACGGACAGTGTCTGGGGTGAGGGGGAGGTCCAGGTCGCTGCACAGTGACAATAGAGATTCATCTCTGAATGTCAGTGATTGGAGTCCCTACCCTGACAAAAAGCTGCCAAATTAGACTCTTCAAAGACGTGCCAGTATTGTCATCGCCAACATGATGCTTTGTTCCACTGGGTTTTTAACATTTACATTTATTCACTTAGCAGTCACTCTTAGCTGCAGAGACGTGTAGACAGCAGATGGTACAGTGATATGAGTGCGCAGAAGACAGACCCTCAAGTGCCCACAAGCTAAAGATGATCACTTTTGTCAAGTTTATTCAAGTGCAAGTGCAAATTTAGTGGCAGCAGTAACCAAAAGCCAGAAGAGTTGTAACTATATAATAAACGTAAGTGCCAATGATTCATATTCATGGAAGGTAGTTCACAGAATTCACATAACTGACTCAGTGTAGTCCAACCTCCTGCATTGTGGGTAAAATCACCCAGGATATCTGCGACATATGGCATGGCAGCGATCCTAACGCCATCCTAACAAACACAGGCCACATTTGATGTTTCTTCTTCTATGCATTAGTTCCACAGTCCATCACTCCTGTCAGATTAGAGAGAAGATGGCTGTTTTCAGTAAAGTGTTGGGCATTGTGGACAGACACAGTATGTTTGTGCAAGCTGGCGGAAGTCATGGAAACCACTTGGGATTTAGGCGAGTATTTCCGAGAGCTCAAACACAAACAACACTGCAGATGAAAACACAAGCAATAAGACCGGGTAAACATCAGTGGCAAAGTGGCTGTCGATCTCAGCAGAGGATGCCACCTCACTGATGTGAGAACAGCTTGACAGAAGGGCCTCACTGATGTGAGAACAGCCAGACAGGAGCACCTCACTGATGTGAGAACAGCCAGACAGGAGCACCACATGAGGCTCAGAGAAAAATAAAGAAAAACTATATGACATTGTCATGCCAGTCACGATATACGGAAACTTCCTGGAAACACTGATAAGTCAGGTCACCATGCAAACCTCTTTAAAGATACAGTTTTATATTTGTTAACAGTTTAAAAGTAACTGTGTGGCCCATGTGATCACAAGTGTGAAAAAACTAAAACTGTATTTGCCATTTGGCAAAATTATTCACATATTCTACATGGGAAGGTATCCAGAAAGAGTGATACAGTAAATATTTGTGTATAAGGTTTTGTAACTAAACTGTGTAATCAAAACCCCCCACAAAGTAAATGTAATCTGTTCTAATTTCCAGTAAAGCCATGTGACCCTCAGTGAGCCGTACTGCAGACAAGAAAATGCTGAGGAGAGAGATTTGAAAATGTTTAACCATGCGGATATCAGACCATTTGGTCATTAGCATAAAAATGTCCTCTGTAAGACTAAAAGTCCATTACATTTCCATAACAGTGTCAAGTCAGTGGGCTTGGTTGGTTGGTTGCTTGTTTGCTTGTTTGTGTCTTTGAACTTTGAGGTCTGTGTAATTCACATCCTCTTCAAATGTAACAACACCAAATCAGCCCTGAGAGTAAAATAAAATGTTTCTTCTACAAATAATAATTTGCAAATAAAAATAAATAAATATCAGACTGATAAAACGATCAAAAATGTAGAAAGGAAAGGAACAGCTCTAAACAGAGCAAATGAAGCTGAACAGAAGTCCGGCTTCAGAACACACAGCTTCAGGCGGGCATGGTTCTCCTCTGGGTCCCTGCGTGTGTGGGACAGGAGCTTAGTCTGAGACTGGTCCAGTTATCTGGCTGATAAACGCTGTTCTTGACTGACCACTGGGAGACTTCCAGAACCCTAGTGGCAAGTGTCCATCCATCAGGCTGGACAAACGAAGGTAGACCTGGCAGATGTGTCCAGACGAGGTCCTCCATTAATCTACCCAGTGAGGTGTAATTAGGGCTCTGCTGTATGAGTGGACATGATGCCATAAATAACCAGAAGACAGAAGGGCAGCAGACTGTGGAGAGAAGAGCTTGTCTTCTAATGACCCGGAGCAGCAGTGGGACTGGCCATCTGTTAGGGAAGTGAAGAGCCTTGACTGATGCTTCTGGTTTGATCTTCATTTCAGGGCAGTAAACCTGCGGCATGGCACACAAATATTTTTATTTTGTTCTATTTTTTAAGAAGTCTGCTGTGTATTCAGTAGGGAGTTGATAAAAACACACCGCTAAGCACATAATTTAGCTAATAGAAAAATGTTTTCTTCATTAACACTGCCGGTAAATTAGCAACACAACAACAGGTTGACTTGGGTGAGCCTCCACCTGCTCTCTGTCAGCGAGGACGTGGGCTGTGCATTCAGAACCAGAGGGATTGATGCGTGTGCTCAGAAACGGCCGCGCCGTGTGGTGATCAGCTCGGCAGACAGTGTGACGGTTTACATCAAACTGAGAAAGAGCACAGAGGGTGACACAGGTGTTAAGACTCCGAGACGACAGGCGGCTGAGCAGAAGGCTGACACACACACACACACCGCCACACAAAAATAAGTGACGTGCACACACACACTCACGTAGTCTCAAACACACACACACACTCACTCACTCACACGCAGTCGCACCACACACACACACTCACTCACACGCAGTCGCACAACACACACACACACACACACACACACACACACACTCACTCACTCACACGCAGTCGCACCACACACACATACACATACACACACACACACACTCACTCACTCGCAGTTGCACCACACACACACACACACACACTCTCACTCACATGCAGTTGCACCACACACACACTCACTCACTCACACGCAGTTGCACCACACACACACATACACACACACACACACTCACTCACTCACACACACACACACACCCTCTCTCGCTCTCTATCAAACACACTCACTCACACGCAGTCGCACCACACACACACACACACACACACACACACTCACTCACTCACACGTAGTCGCACCACACACACATACACACACACACACACACTCACTCACTCACACGCAGTTGCACCACACACACACACACACACACACACACACACACACTCACTCACTCACATGCAGTTGCACCACACACACACTCACTCACTCACACGCAGTCGCACCACACACACACATACACACACACACACTCACTCACTCACACACACACCCTCTCTCGCTCTCTATCAAACACACTCACTCACACGCAGTCGCACCACACACACACACACACACACACACACACACACACACTCACACACACACACACACACACACACACAGTCGCACCACACACACACACACACTCACACACACACACACACACACACACACACACACATCTGTTTGCTCCCAGCTTCCCTCTGCTAGGTCCCCACTGTCTCTCCCAGTCCTCTGACCATCATCCTCCACACTCCTGCCTCTCTCTCTAATCCACTGGTGGCAAAATGAAAATTCTGAATTATTCCGACTTCAGGGAATGATATGCGTGCCAGCCATCTCTGCAGCTGAGACTGCTCCCCAGCTGTTCTCAGGTCAGTCCCATCTCCTGTCTTGCTCTACTGCAGCAGCACACAGAGCTCAGTCAGATCCTTTTCATAAATACTGCATCACTCTGGGCTTCTCAGCCCACCACAAACAACACGAGCCTAAACAATCCTATGACTATACTTAGCAAACACTCATTTCAGATGAACACGGTTTTGCCCACTGTAGTTTCAACTGTCTTCTGTCAGGAACTAATTAAACTGGACATCTTAGGATGACTCAAATTTGTTAAAAACATCAAGGACTTTTAAGAGTCTCCAGTATCTTAATTTAGTGAAAAGGGCCCTTTTAAACTCATACACAGTAAATTAAGTAGGCGGCAGAGAGGCCATTAAAAAGGGAGAATAAAATCCTTTGAATACCTACAACAAGCCTGAACTCGTCTGAGCGATAAAAGACACGGCGAGACAGAGAGCTAATGGCAGATTGGCGGACTCGATATCTTTCTAAACAATGCAGAAACCCACTTTTAAATCGGATCACAGAAACCACAGCACTTATGTCTCCTTTCCCTTTATGTTTAAGGTAAACGTATACACCAATTTCAGAAAAAAGACCTAATTAAGGCACAAGACATGAATGGTGGCAATTACTAAGCACTTTTAATTAGTGTCAAGATTTCACAGATCACTCATTCACTGCGGGAAGAGATTTTTTTTTACTGATGTTTTGCACGTTCAAAGAGAAACTGAGATTACAAAACAAGCAAGGCAGACTTTTTTGCTCTGTGGTTTATCGCAGCCAAATGTGAACCATCATCCAGTGCAAGACGATCGTTTGCAATTCCAGTGAACTGGAGGATTTTAAGATGAAAGGGGAATTGTCTGCAGTGTGGTTCATTCAAGTTGACTCGACATTTACAACTGCAGTAGAGGTCACACAAGGGCAAAGGAACATGAGCGGACATAAATTATGACTATCATTATTTTGAGAGTTACTGTAATTGTGATCATTAAAGGAAACTGACAGTAATTAACTAGATACCCAAAGTGCATGCATCAGAAACGCAGATGACTTACATAATTGCAAGGTTCAAAGCCACAGTTTCAATGAATATGTAATTTAATCTGCAGCCCTATTCAAGAAAGTCAAATTAAAACCCAAGTAGATGCAAAACCAGATTTTTTGACCAAGTTTGACCAAGTCAGACCAAGTTTCCAAAAAGAGAAAGCTTATTTGGTTAGTTGTGTATTTGGTATCTTCAGGACATTTTAAAGACAATTAAAATTGTACTTGCTTTATTCCAGTTGGGTTATATGTAGGCAACTGCTAAGTCTACAGTTGCCTACAGTCATTTTATTAGAAATACCTGCCTCATACCTAAAACTTTATTAAGTACATATGTCTCAATTAGATGCATGTTGTAATGTCACTTTATAAGTACAAAATTTAAATCCATAACCTATCTGTTAGCATGCACAAAAACAAACCCGTTTTATCACTTCAACGGTCACCTTTAACTCACTGGTCAGGTTCTGATGACCAGACACCACAGATGAGCAGATACCATGGTAGTCACATAGTGGAGGGTGCAGAGTGCGGTCAGACGCTAACCACTGATGAGGGGTTAGAGGACGAATAACACAAACTCTACTGGCCAGCGGAGAGGATACTAACTATACGCCTACAAAGTGTTTCTTATAAACTGGCTGAAAGACCTGACGCTAAAATTAGTTTCAAGGATTTGTATAAGGTTGCACTCAGTACATGGCCATTTCAGTAAATAACAGAGGAGACTGAGACCTCTCCTCACTGGAAAGCCAAATCTTTGTTCCCACCCTAAAACTATTATTTCAACTAAACCAGTTCCTGTTTAGACGGCCAAACCTCTGTGAATCTCCCACACCCACACTCACACACCCACTCACACCCACACACACTCACACCCCCACTCCCACCCACCAACACCCACACACCACCACACACACACCAACACCCACACCCACCCATACCCACACCCACCCACCCCCACCTCTTTCTCTCTCCCCTTCCTGTATAATCGCTTACAGTGACCTCCAGACTTCCTCGTAAAGATGAGCAAAGAAGGTCAGAAAAATATCTGCGCTACATTAGCTCGACTGAACAGCAAACATACCAAATGCTCATATTCCAGGAAGTAAACGAAAAGGAGTTACTGTTATTCAAGGAAAAAATGCCTCATAGAAAACAAAATGTACTGGTATACTCTGAAATTTTCCCAGTCAAAATCGTGTTTTTATATATATTTTATATATACCCACCTATTTCCTATTTCATGTTTCACCACTCTTAGGCCGGAGATTTCCACTTAAGATTTCCTCTGGCATGTTAACACTTCCTGTTTCAGCCCAAATATGACAAACCGGACAAACAGCCACAGGATGAAACTAAAATCTTGGTTACCCTGCTGAGCAGTTTTTCAAAATGGCACGTTGTCCGGATTATATACAAATATACAATATACCCCATTTAATCTCACCAATGATACACACTTCCAACATACCCCATTTAATCCATCGCACCCCATTTCATCACACCAAGGATACACACTACTCTAGTCTTAAGGCAATTTTAAGAACAACAAAACCCTTAATGGGAGGGAAGTATTCTGCACCACGAGCAACACGGAGGATGTTTCTACAGGAACACGGGTAGATGTTTGCATCCTGGTTCTTCGCAGGTTCACAGAGGCTCCAAAGCTACAATTAGGCACTGAATATTAAATGGGACACGCACAAAAACATATAGTCCCAACAGCGAAGCATGATGGGGACCTTTGAGGTCACGTTGGTCATCCTGTGTGTGGCATCCCCTACATACTCAGCAGGTTCCCTGTTTATGCTTCCTCTGATTGCTGTCTTCTGGTTTCTCGATCGCCGTAGCCAGTAGTTGACACCAATTTTAATTATGCATTTGTAGGCAAAATATCCCCCTGTCCTTGCTCTGGACTACTGTTGCAACTCCTTGGACTGCCTCAAATAAAGTTGTCTCACATTTATAACCTGCGTACTAATGATAAATGAACAAGGTTTAATTATTTTGACTTAATTTGTAAATTTTAAAGTTATTTTTCATTTTAATTTCAGTTAAAATGACAAAATGCTTAATTTAATCCAGAAACCCCTACAGTAATGTTTTCTTTCTTCACATTGAAGCTTTTCATTACTTGTCCACAGCTACCAGAACATGATAATGAGTGACCTACAAACACACCAGTCATCGATTCAACGTCTGTGTGGTATGAGTGAGACAGTGTGACATGCTCTCAATCGAACTCAATTCAGTTATGATGTGGGGATAAACAAAAGGTGATGCGATTACTGAGAATATAACCCCAACCTGGCCGTGCAAGTCGATTAAACACAGACAGATGAGTTCCATGAGTGAAATCATTACCCCGAAAAAAGAATGAAGTGAGTGAAACCTTTCTCCTGCAGTGTTAAAACTCTCTCGCATAACATACACGCAAGGCGTCATGAGTTCCAGCTTCTGAAAACAGCATTCACCCAACACTTCAAGTGACGTCTGTTGAAGGCAAACACTGGATACGTAATGCACAGCACACAAAACCGGTGCCAAGCCCACCTACCGAGCCGAAACAAAAACACCCAGACTGGGTGAACTGGGACAAACGCGAGCCCTTACTGGCCTGACGCTATGAGCACAGGGCAAGTGCAGAAAAGCCATAAATAAATCTGAATGAACTATCGCAGCACCTACACTGATCCAGTTTCTCTGTCTGGCCTGGTCTAATCGTTCCTCTAGCATTTCCTCCTTTCATGCGCAGAGGTCATTATAACCAGAGCATGCAGCTCGCTGTGAAAAAGTCACCAACAAAACAGCTTTTCCGTTTATTTATTCAAAAACCACATTTTCTTCTCTCATTTAATTGGGTGCTTCACTTCTTCAGAGATTCCCTGGTCCAGTGCAGTTTAACCTGTTGTATACGCCAGTAACACGATGGATGACTCCATGAGTCAATACAGAGCTCATAATTAAAAACTGAAAAACTGCTTAGGAATTAAAAATAAACAGCG
>NC_137508.1:28307500-28320000 GCF_041902795.1 Electrophorus electricus
GATGTTTCATTTGTATTAAATTACAAAGTTATAATAGCGCTCCGTATCACACCATAAATGGTCTCCCCGGTATGGCTAACGACTCATTTGCACGCCGCACAAAGACGGGGTCACGGGTGATGCATTCTGAAGTAAGACGATAAATAAACGTGGACGCAACCGAAAGAAAGCGTCTGATTACAATCCCATATGAACGACACCATGTAAACGGCACTGTAGTCTTAGAAAACGCGCTCGCCCAGTCTGAAAGTTAACAGCACCCTCTGGAACAGTTGGGCAGCCAGCTCTGCGTGCATGTCTGTCTCGCGCCCAAGGCCACTAAATGGATACCTGCACCTGCCACGGCCACTCACCTGTTCCCCAGCCTCGCCAGCCTCGTGCGTCTTCAGCAGGTGCTTGTCTCTGTACAGTGACCACAGACCCACGTTCGGCAGGAAGATCAACGCTGCCATGAACAAGAAGGCCATCTGCAGCGCGCGCTTCTGCCGCCTCTTCATTGCGAAGGCGCGAGTGACACGGAAATCCAGTTGTACAGAGAGGTTAGTCCAGCTCGTGCCAAACGAAGCACAAACTTTCACCTGGAAAAGGGAGAGGGAGGCACAGACCTGAGCGGGATCAACCTGCTAACCGAGCGCCTCAAACGGGCGGAAAAGCGCGGCGCGTGGCGCCGTCTCTAGCCTTTCTTACTTTAATGCCAGCCCCGCATGTCCCCCAGACCGCGCGGTATGCACCTCACTGCCTCGAGCAGCCGGGCAGCAGCGCGCGGCACTCAGTACTCCATCTTACAGCCAGAAGACAAACCCACAAAACCCGTAAATTAGGAGCGAAGACAGAGAGCGTGAATCCAAGCGACTTACAGTAGAGGCGCGTCTGCATGGTGACACACGCGCTGTTCAGTAATCCGCGTGTCTCTGTCGCTGCGGTGATAACTGCACATTTCCGACGCGGAAAATTCCTGAAAAACGACGAGCATAACGCCTTCGTCAGTGGCTATGCGCTCGTGCGACTGTTTGAAGTGGTCTCGCGCTCTTCACTGGGGTTTGTGCGACAGCCTTTGTGAAATGCATTTCACGTACACGGGGCTCGCGACCGGAGATTCCGCCGTCGTCGCCCGACTTCCCGTAGTTTCGGATATATGCACAAACACACACTGCGATTGTAAACCACGTGCAGCCCGCTCCGCGTCAGTGTGCAAACATCCCCACGTAAGCGATTCTCCCCACGCGAGTGATGCGCGAGCTACAGCCGTGGCACCGGCACGGAGGCGCAGGTGACCCCGGGCTGCTCGTGAGATGCTTAGATCGCATGCTGATCTCCGCACGCTGATTCTTACTGACGAAGGTGTAACGTGGTGTTGGAATGAGGATGTTCACCTTTTACCAATTACGAATATGTGGCTTTAAATACATGCAGACGGTTTTTAAAAAAAGTTTCAAACAATAGCCCAGCATTCACTCACACACACACACACACACACACACACACACACACACTCGCTGGAAGTTTACTCACCTCTGGCGCTACACCTCCTAAAATTGCATCTCGCTATATCAGATTTTCAGAGTTATTTTATTCATGCTCTCTGCTCGCCTTTATTTATTCTTTTTTATGCGTCCTATATATATATTTGTTTTCCTTCTGAAGGATGCTGCTTGTTTGCAGGCTGAGAGTTGCATCTGGAGGCATGTGGGTTTTTTTTAAGCGGTTCCTGCATGTGTTTAAAAACTCAAAGTCACGATCGCTGAGAAGGAAGGTTAGAAGGACACGGCAGAACCGTTTTAATGAAGCGACAGGCTGCTTTAGGGAATGGCCTAGCAGCAAACCGCTTCAGTAATCGCAAAGCTATAGGAACTATTGTCCCTTGATATTCCGAATGAAGAGCAAATCAATATGTGGATATGGCTTGAGTTTCAGTTTCCGAGACCACCGACAGAGGGGGCTAGTGTTCGTGGCCTGCTCGGCAAAGCGTAACGACGCAACTTCGTGGGCTGCCAGTGACGTACTGGCACATATCCTGAGTGGGTGGTGACACTCCCACCATATGTTAACATGGACACCTCACGCAGGAGTTATTTTACTGAACTCAGGAACCAAGTTCATTGACCCTCAGCCAAAACTTTACGTATAATATGACTTGCATTGTATGAGCTCACTGTCATTTTGAGGCTATTTCATGAGAACGTGACGTCATGAAAACGTGACGTCATAGGCGTTACAGAGCTACAAACAAGCACAACACGAGTCTCCTTCTTGGTAAACTAATAGACGAGTAGATGGATACATGGCAGCACCTGTAAACGTTGGCAAAGGTTTCGTTGCTCTAGACAAACCACTTAAAAATAACAGGTGTTACTGCTATCGAGAAAACAAGACTACCTCGTGCAGGCTTCTGACAGATGAAGACGCAATCTGGCCGTATGTTTACACCACGGACAGCTCACTGCATACAGCGCCGCGTGCTTTCCCCATTCGCCCTGCTCGGTGACAGCATGTGCACTGTGCAGCCTAGAAAATGAATTTAGCAATTGTGCAGCTATTGACTAAACCCTGACCTAACTTGTAAATGATGAAGACTATATTGGTATTTTAGAGCTAGCCTTTCAGGGGCCCATTTTAATTAAAATGGAACAAATATATTTTTCCATTCAAATACAAAACTTTAACACATCATCTGGGAAAGTGTTGATTACCAGACCTTTGTTCTTTGAAGTTGTTCTGAAATTGGACTTCTGGCTGTGATCAGGCTGTAGTTTATTTCTACATATCACATCACAAGTTGAGACTGAGCTTCCTCTGAAGACTGCCAGTGCATGCTTGAAAAAATCCAGAGCAGAGACGTCTGTCACACTGAACAGTCAGGAGTGGATTCCTGTTTTTGGATGTCTGTTAGGTTTTTACACAAGGACCCAGATACAGAACCAGATCAGGTAGTCAGGACCACAGTCAGCAAGGATCGCAGTCAGCAAGGACCACAGTCAATCAGGACCAAAGTCAGTCAGGACCACAGTCAATCAGGACCAAAGTCAGTCAGGACCACAGTCAGCACCACAGTGTAGCTGGTTTTGTGCTCATTTTCTGATGCTTTATTTCTTGTATAACTCAGAAATTAAGATGCCTTCTACTGAAGTATTTAAGTCTCATACAAGAGTTTACTTAACTTCTATAACACATGAGCAGTATAAACCTGAGTGGAGAAGAGTACTTCATGTGCTACAATACCACACTCCAGTTGTACATCAGATGCTGAACACGTCTCCTGCATACTGATCTGTCCTCCGACTGCATCCACAGACCACCAGGAATCGGGTTTGCCTTGCCTATTGCGTTTTCATGCTAGGAGAGCAGTTAGTTTAGCAGTGAAGCCTGAAGTGCCCTGTGTGGGGGAGAAATGAAAGCAACCAGTGCTAATGTTTCTGTAGACTTCAATGTCTACGTAGAAGAGCAGAGAATCATTGTACAGGAGGTGCAGAACTCGTCATCGTCTTAGAAAGTGCATAGTGTATATTCACTGTCCCACTTTCTAAAGCAAATTTGAGCAGAAACATTAAATACAGAGAGTGACGACGAACTGCAAACCCTTAACAAAAATGAGCTAAAAGGTTTTATTTTTAAAAGATGGAAATGATTTTTTGATATTTGAAATATGATAAGGCCAACTATAACATCTTCTCTGGCATTACTATGATTGATTTCATCCATCCATTAGAAATGACCAAACCCTGTATGAAGAGTGAATGTGCTGGAGTCAAGGAGTCTAGAATGTGCTTCCATGTTCATTTAGGGGATTCGTTTATGCATATAGGAAGCTGATGAATCTCCTCCGAGGTACTAATCACAGGAGGCCGGAATACTGTGTGCCAAACGCATACTGAGTGGCAGAAAAGGCAGGAACTGGGATTTCTCTGTTAGGTTTTACAAATTACATCACCTGCACACTGTATATTTTTTTGTAAGCTTTCATACACGTACACAGAGAAATGTGTGTTGACAGGTTGAGCTGTTAGCTGAGGTTGGAAACCAGCAGGTCATCCAATGCTGCTGGGGAACAGCGTTTGGGGTTAGTTGCACAGTTCAAGACATGACTTTTGAAATCTCTGGACACTAACAAATCTCAGTTCCTTCTAAGCAGATATAAACAGTCAACTGGCTCTTACAAGTTCCTTTATCATGATATTTATTAGCCAAATAAGAATATTATCTCTGATGAGTGAGGGGGTTTGAAAGAAAAAAAGTAACTGATGAACGACTCAAATCAAAGAATTAGTAAGTGTTGCAGTTGCGTTTGATGCATGTAAAAAATCGTGCCATTTGAGTCTAACCGTTTCTGTCAGCTAAATCCAGCTAATTGCAGAGCGACAGTGTCTGTAGCAGACCCGTTGAGAGGGTGCAGTCATACGTGGACATGATGTCAGAAAAAAAGTGCAATTATTTATTCTGATCTCAAAGCACTGAGCTAAATACCATGCCTACAGCAAGATGTGAACTGTGACAAGTGAGCACTCATCTGCTGGCATCACAGACAAATTGGTGCCTGCAGGGAGAAGATTGTTTCAAGTGTTTTTGAAAAGTAAGGAGGGAAATAGATACACACACAAGCCAACACATATGCACACACACTACATACATACTGCTAAACCAAAGACATCACCCTAACACTATGATATTCTTTATGCATGACTATAAATGAAAATAAGCCTGGTCAGTATCAGATCTGGAGCGTACTAATGAATGCACACATACAACATTTCTAATGGAATCTGCTGAAAAGAATAGCAATAAGTTCAACTGTGAGGGAAAAGGGGTATTAGGGTGTGCTTCTTTTTATCAGTGTAAGAGACCCAAGGCAATGCACAAACTTTGTTCATTAGACAAGTCTTTGAAGTGGAAAGGAGACTTAATAGACTGCATAAATGCATAAATCATTTTGCAAAAAGCCAAACCATTGCATAATGTACATCCATCTGCTTAAAAAAAGTCACTCCTAACAAAGTGCTGCTATGGTTCCTGAGGAATTAATATCAATGATAAAAGTTTATAGATAGTATGTCTGGGTAGTATACCGGCATACACTGGAACACAAAACACACACACACGTACAGCCACTTTATTACCAGTACCTGCCTTATACCTAAATTCACTGGCCCCTTCACAAGGGTGCACCAACTACAGACTCTAGCTGTTACTATGTTATTCTGTTGCTATGCACAACTCGTCAACCACGTTCTTCACCAATGATGAAAGGCCAGAGGACGTCGCTGTGTGTATCTATCCATCCATCCACCTCTCCGTCTGCGTTTGGGTATGTGTGTATCTATACAGACGCTCTGTAGCTTCTGTCTGTATGTCTTAGATGCAGTTGATAACCCACATACTGGGTGAACCAAACTGGATGTCTTGCTTCCTGAGATGCAGTCAGGATTTTAGCAGGACAGCTTCTGCGCAGCGGTGTTAACAGGTCCCCGAGCACAGTGGCCTGTCACGGCCGTCTGCCTGCCTCACCGTGTCATCCATGGAGCTCCGAGGAGATGGCTGTGGGGAGCAGGGTGAAGCCCAACTCCATTTAATCCCCCTTGACTGGGAACAAGGATTTGCCGGTATGCTTGTTAACTGGACACCGCTGTTCCGCTCAGCGGTACAGAGCACACGTCTAAAATTACTCCGCGACTGAATGCACTCTACAGCAGTGCTGCCATCGAGAAATCCTGCCGCTTCCTCACTCATGCACGGTATTCCCTACCCGTTGTGTAC
Source organism: Electrophorus electricus (assembly GCF_041902795.1). Lineage (NCBI taxonomy): Eukaryota > Metazoa > Chordata > Actinopteri > Gymnotiformes > Gymnotidae > Electrophorus > Electrophorus electricus. Next base: position 28,313,249 of record NC_137508.1, read on the forward strand.
CGTTGGCAATTATTCCACAGTTTTCAGATATTATGTACAGTGTGAAGTGTTTTCACGCCTGATTGCCTTGTCCATTTCGAGGAGGATAATCTATGAGTTTTAATTAACAAGTCCTGCTAGCATAATCCTCCACAAAGGAAGAAATAGCAGTGGCTCTAAGAAGTAAGCATCCTTGTTTACTGATGATAGTTATTTCCAGATATTTTGTAGTAAACATATACACTTGGAATAACTCACGGCCCTGTATAATGAGGTCTGCATGTAGCCACCACCAGACAAAGGGTTTGGATCTCTGGGTTGGAATTAAGTCACGGTTGACTGAGAAGAGGGGATGAGGAATGGGAATGTTGGTGACACTCTGTGACACGCATTCAGTGGCGTGTTTATACACAGGACATGAAGTACCCTCTCGAGTCAGTGCCAAATATTTCTCTTTTTCTACAAAATGTCAGGGGTTTTTTGTGTAAGTACATATATTTTGTGGAGTTGCAGTATACATTTCTGGAATATATATTTGGAGCAGCTGCCTCCCACTACGAACAGGTTTTGGTTGAAAATAGCAATTGTCTGATGTCAAGAAAATCTGGTCCCACCCACCACCCTCACTGTTACCGCGTCGTCTAGGATTCACTTTTTTTCACCTGCACATGCTGTCACTGTATACACAAATCTCTGATAAAAAGGAATTACTGCAAAATCTAGTATTTTCAGTATTTTGAATATAGCTTTATTATTTAAACTGTATCTCCAAATAAGAATGTTAACCCCCACATGTATGGAGATCGTCACTGCTAAAGCCAAGAGGCTGTGAAGAAGGCTCGGCTAAATCACAACAGCTACAGTTGCTTTTGATCGCTGGTGGACCAGTGGAGAGATGAAAGACAGAGATAAACTACAGCTGCCACTCAGAGCGACACAGAGGATGCCTGTATGTGGCGTGATAAGGGAGAGGACATCGTTTGGCCCAACAGAGCCTGCTGGAAAAGAACTCCTGCCTCACACACCAATCAGAAACACATTGCTGCCTGACGGATTTTTACACAGCCAGTCAATGATCTTTGAGGAATTTCAGAATGCCAGTATTGCTAGCAATTAATGAAAAGCAGTAGGGAACAGCAAGAGTTATGTAAATACGACCAGGCTTACGGTTTCCTGCTAACTTTAATTTGCTTTCAAATGTTCCATTCAGTTTCAAACGTTCTGCAGAGGATTTTGGAATTGGCAGGGGAGCGCGATATGATCACATACCCATCTGGGTCTGCAGACCAACTTCTTGGACTGTCTTTTTTCTGTTCCTCGTTGCTTTTGATTAAAATCATGTGATTTTTGATTGAATTGTGATTAATTTTAAAAAAAAGTTAAAACCCTGGAAAATCCTTAATCATACGACTTCAAAGTGACTGAGGAGGAGGAGTCTATGCAGTCTTTTGAGCATTAAAGTAACACTTTAATTTTAACCCACTAAGAACATCTTACCCTTTAAGAACATCAACCTTATAAACACAGCAAACCCTATAAGAACATCAAACCCTAAAAGAACATCTAACCCTATAAGAACATCAACCCTATAAGAACATCTAACCCTATAAGAACATCAACCCTATAAGAACATCTAACCCTATAAGAACATCAACCTTATAAACACATCAAACCCTATAAGAACATCTAACTCTATAAACACATCTAACCCTATAAGAACATCAACATTATAAACACATCAAACCCTATAAGAACATCTAGCCCTATAAGAACATCAACCTTATAAGCACATCTAACCCTATAAGCACATCAATCCCAATAAGAACATCTAACCCTATAAGAATATCTAACCCTAAAAACACATCTAACCCAATAATAACATCTAACCCTATAAGAATATCTAACTCTATAAACACATCTAACCCAATAAGAACATCTAACCCTATAAGAACATCAACCTTATAAACACAGCAAACCCTATAAGAACATCAAACCCTATAAGAACATCAACCTTATAAGAACAGCAAACCCTATAAACACATCAAACCCAGTAAGAACATCTAACCCTATAAGAATATCTAACCCTATAAACACATCTAACCCAATAAGAATATCTAACCCTATAAACACATCAAACTCAATAAGAAAATCTAACCCTGTAAGAACATCTAACCCTATAAACACATCTAACCCTATATAAACATCTAACCCAATAAGAACATCTAACCTGATAAGCCTTATTTACATGATTATGCGTAAACAACACTACCCTTCATGTGTGGGCCATAAGATATATTATATAACTCTAGTATAGCAACTGTATAATTTTGCCAGTTTTGCTTCTATGTTTCAGTCAAGTCTCCTGTGATCTGGAAGCTACATTCCACAAGTACATATGAGCAGATGAGTTCATGGATGAGTAGCACTAGGGATTCCTAGAGTTGCTGGACAGACAGACCAGTAACATGTCAACTACAGCCAAAGCCAACAAGAGTCCAGCAGGGTCCTCTCTCCCAGCACAACCCCAATACAACCATGCAGGAAACCTGACCTTTCGCTGAGCTCAAAGGCAAAGGACTGTGGGTAGAGAGAGAGCATCCCTGTTAAAAGCAAAGTGCATGGTCGCATGTTTAATGGAGTATGAGTGCTTTCAAGGAAACATGAATGGAAACTCTCAGAGGATCAAGAGGAAAAGATGGAAAATCACAGAGTAAAAATCCTGCCTGCATCTGCAAATGCTTTAAAACAGATGAATTTAACCTGCAAAAAAAGACCCCAAGGACAGGGCCCCAAAACGGGCTCATAGGAAGGAAATGTTTCCTCGGTGACAACCTCCTGAAGTGTGCTAGCGCTCTGCTCCCTCTCTCAGCATGCCCGGTGAAGGGCCGAACGCTTCCTCACACTGCTTACCTGAAGACAAGTCCACCAGCACAACCCAAACCGGAGAGCGAGCACAGTACACTTCTCCCCGTTCCTCTGGGAGATGAGTCAGGTTGCCCAGCAGGGTCACGAAGGCGCTCTCCGTGTGTGATGTGCCTGGCTTTGTGCGGGAGTATGTCCTTTATGTCCAGATGATGAGGGAGAGAAAGTACAGTGACTACCTGCTGTGGAAGTACGAAAGTGTGTCACTTCACAGCCACATACGCCATCGTTATCACACTTTAGCAACGCACTGACAGTCAAAAAACATACTGTGAGGTGTAATGCTTTGGAATGAATCCTCTACGTCTCTGAAAGATTATGAGGAAATGTATTTATATATGTACATTTTTTGCAGCCAGGGTTTTTTATAGAGATGTTTAAATTTGAAGTCCCTTTACACAGCTCAGTATGTTAAAGTTTACGAAATATCTGTGAACTTCATAAAGTTACAGTCTGTAGGACAGAAAAGGATTTGTTTGATTTGGTTTTGGCTGCTTTGTGAAACATGATACCTGAACGTTCCAGAACTTTGTGAAAACCATGTTTACGGCGAAAGTATGGAAGTATCCTGTTGGCCCAGGAGACCCATGACATCATTAGCCTATGGCATCATTAACATATGACATCATCAGCCTAAACACAGTAGACTGTCCTGTGACCCCGATGACATCTTTAACCTAAACAGTAGACTTTCCTGTAACCCCAGTGAGATCATTATCTTATGACATCATTAACCTATGACATCATCAGCCTAAACACAGTAGACTGTCCTGGGTTGCTATACTGGAATGTAATTCCAAACTGATGCAAAAATCAACATATTTAACAATACAAAAGTAAAAAATCCATTAAAAGTACTGCACACTACTAATGAAACATCTGCCTTCTAAACAGCCCTGAAGCTGGAGAAGAAGCTCTTCTCACATTGCAGAACTGAACAGTGGGCCAGTGCTGCCCATTACACACGGCAGGAGTTTGTGCGCTGTACTCTGTACCCATGTTCTGTGCTCTGTGCCCTGTGCCCTGTACCCTGTGACCTGTACCCTGTACCCTGTGACCTGTAGCTTATGCCCATGCCCTGTGCCCTGTGCCCTGTACCCTGTGACCTGTACCTTATGCCCATGCCCTGTGCTCTGTGCCCTGTACCCTGTGCCCTGTACCCTGTACCCATGCCCTGTGCTCTGTGCCCTGTGCCCTGTACCCTGTACCCATGCCCTGTGCTCTGTGCCCTGTGCCCTGTACCCTGTACCCTGTACCCATGCTCTGTGCATAGCTGATAAGAACTACTTCCCCAGATTCCTTCTCACTGGTGTGGTGGTGAAGTCCTTCAGTCCAGCGTCACAGTAAGAACCTTATGTTCTGTATTCTCTGTGCAATGTTCCTGCACAGTGAGTGTCTGAAGCACATCCTGAACGTGACACTGACATGCGGGATTACTATCTGTTTAGCTAATGAAGCTGTTGGCAGAGAGTGTAAGTGAGCACCTCCGCTCTGGGGGACACCCCAGATGTCAGTGAGCACCTCCCCTCTGGGGTACACCCCAGATGTCAGTGAACACCTCCCCTCTTGGGTACACCTCAGGGTGTTGTCCACCCGCGGACGTCTGATGAATTCAGCGAGAACAGTGAACAGAGGATCTGCAACGACTCATTTGAGATGTTGAATTATTCAACACTAGGCAGTGTTGCACTTACAGAGAAAAGCACTGTGCAGGTAACTCTGGTGAGAACATTAGATCAGCTTTTCATTACTGGTGCAGAAAGCATGAAATGATTCTGAGATGCAAGTGTTTTTAGATGTTATATGACAAAATGTTTTTCTCTCTGTTGCTAAATGAAAGCAGTCTTGTTCGCGTTGGCTTCGATCTCTAATGCACTGATTGTAGTCATAGTAAAACGTTTGAACAGAGAGATGACCATCGTCTTTGGGGTCACTTTAATAACCCTGCCCCTCCGCATCAAAACCGTGGCATGAATATCCAAAGGTGGAATACAACAGGATGTCACGTGGGGAAGTTTTAACTGTGCTGCTTACAACTTGGTGGGACTGAGCAGTCTCTGGAGGAAATACCACAGACACCATATTATATCATCCAGATGACGTTTTAAAATGACAAATGACACTGTCCAGTGTGCGACACTGGAACACGGGAACAAATGAGCTGTTTCCAGGTTTTGCCTCCAAGAAGATCTTTATACTGTGAAAAAGAGCTGACGGGAAATCTCTCAAGACTTGGAAACACTGGAACGTTCCACTGTGGATATCAGAGTGCATGTGTGCATGTGTTCACGTGTTCATGTAGTGTTTTGTTGCTATGGTAAATGAGTTAAACACAGCCAATCTGTAATACAGAGACTAGAATGGAGTTTGTTGAATGTGACACAATTTACAGCCAATTTATAGAGGTTGGTTTTTTTATTACAATATATATATTATTATATTATATATAGTCAAGCCTGCATGCGGATTTGTAAAGGAATTGTTAAAGGTTGATGAAACATCCTTTACAGAAACAGAAGACGGACAGTGGAAACAGAAGAGCAGAGCAAGTGAATGTCTTGCTCTGTCTTTTTCTGGTCTGTGGCAGCTCTCCCTCTGGACGGGTCCCTCTTACAAGCCCTGTTCAACCTTTTTGGAGGTGAGAAATCTATTGAATTTCAATTTCTCGTTCTGTGGGGAAAGAATTCCCTGAGGTGGACGATTTGACACAAGCACATCCCTGGAATGAAACGATATCTCCATCAGGCTCCGAGAGATTGTGGCAGGACAGAAGGGACTTCTGAGCATCTCCAGAATATTCCGAGGAAAGGCCATTATATATGAGAGCACTGGGCAAAAGACAGCAGTGGTAGTTACAGACTCACTTTGAGATAAAGGAAGAAAGTCTGATTATGTCTGCATATTAGTGTGGTTAGGTGAGAACAAACCCAGTTTAGCTTCAGTCTAGTTTTAAGACCAGGGAATTATTACCAGATCTGGTCCACATTCCTTTTCTCCTGCTTCAGGATACAAGTTTTATAGTGTGATGCAGGTGAGTGTCACTGAGGCAATGGTCTCTCTGATTGGTCAATCTGTGGCACATGGTGAGTCTGTTGGTCAGTCTGTGGTACAGGTGAGTCTCTGTCAGTGAGTCTGTCATACATGTGAGTCTCTTTCAGTGAGTCTGTGGTACAGGTGAGTCTCTTTCAGTGAGTCTGTGGTACAGGTGAGTCTCTGTCAGTGAGTCTGTGGAACAGGTGAGTCTCTGTCAGTGAGTCTGTGGTACAGGTGGGTCTCTGTCAGTGAGTCTGTGAGTGCAGGTAATAATAATAAAATCACCAAGGACACTCAGTTGTGGCTCACCCATGCAATTTATAAAGGGAGAGCGTTCCACAGCAAGAGTGATTAAGAGTGTTGGAATCTCAACAGCAGCAAAAGAGAGAAAATGTTCTTTAGATGAAAAAAGGTTGTCTGACAAGGTGAGTCTGTCAGTGAGTCTGTGACACTGTTGCGTCTCCATCAGTACGTCTGTGACACAGGTGCGTCTCCGTCAGTACGTCTGTGACGCAGGTGCGTCTCCATCAGTGACTCTGTGACGCAGGTGCGTCTCCATCAGTGACTCTGTGACGCAGGTGCGTCTCCACCAGTGCGTCTGTGACGCAGGTGCGTCTCCATCAGTGCGTCTCCATCAGTGCGTCTGTGACGCAGGTGCGTCTCCATCAGTGCGTCTGTGACACAGGTGCGTCTCCATCAGTGCGTCTGTGACACAGGTGCGTCTCCATCAGTGCGTCTGTGACACAGGTGCGTCTCCATCAGTGCGTCTGCGTCTACATAAGTGGTTCTGTTCACTCCTCTTGGTCAGTGTGGGTTGT
>NC_137508.1:28325000-28332500 GCF_041902795.1 Electrophorus electricus
CACTCCTGTCCCCTTGTCCATCCTAGTCCCACATCCTCCAGGCTCTTCCTCAAGATGCTAAAGTCTCAGTCCCTAATCCATCCCATAATCTCTTCATTCATTTCTCATCATCCATCTCTGTATATGTCTCTATTCCCTCGTCCCTTACCCCATCGTGTTTCTATTCCCTACCAACACACTAGTGTGTTTCATCCAGACTCACACACTCCTCTATCACACACTCACATCACACACTCACACTCCCCTATCACACCCTTACCCAGTCCCCTATCACACACTCACATCACACACTCACACTCTCCTATCACACCCTTACCCAGTCCCCTATCACACACTCACATCACACAATCACACTCCCCTATCACACCCTTACCCAGTCCCCTATCACACACTCACATCACATAATCATACACTCCCCTATCACACACTCACATCACACACTCACACACTCCCTTATCACACACTCACATCACACACTCACACTCCCCTATCACACCCTTACCCAGTCCCCTATCACACACTCACATCACATAATCATACACTCCCCTATCACACACTCACATCACACACTCACACACTCCCTTATCACACACTCACATCACACTCACACACTCCTCTATCACACACTCACATCACACACTCACACTCCCCTATCACACACTCACATCACACTCACACACTCCTCTATCACACACTCACATCACACACTCACACACCCCTCTACCACAAACTCACATCACACAATCACAGACTCCCCTATCACACACACACATCACACAATCACACATTCCCCTATCACACACTCACATCGCACACACACACTCCCCTATCACACCCTCATATCACACACTCACATCACACACACACTCCTCTATCACACACTCACATCACACACTCCTCTACCACAAACTCACCTCACACAATCACACACTCCCCTATCACACACTGACATCACACAATCACACATTCCCTTATCACACACTCACATCACACACTCCTCTATCACACACTCACATCACACACTCACCCACTCCTCTATCACACACTCACATCACATAATCACACACTCCTTTATCACACACTCACATCACACACTCACACACTCTTCTATCACAAACTCACATCACACACACACTCCTCTGTCACACACTCACATCACACACTCACACACTCCTCTATCACAAACTCACATCACACTCACACACTCCTCTATCACACACTCACATCACACACTCACACACTCCTCTATCACACACTCACATCACACAATCACACATTCACCTATCACACACTCACATCACACACTCACACACTCCTCTATCACACACTCACATCACACTCCTCTATCACACACTCACATCACACACTCACACACTTCTCTATCACACATTCACACACTCCCTTATCACACACTCACATCACACACTCGCACAGTCCTCTATCACACACTCACTTCACACACTCCTCTATCACACTTACATCACACACTCACACACTCCTATATCACACACTCACATCACACACTCACACACTCCTCTATCACACATTCACACACTCCCTTATCACACACTCACATCACACACTCGCACAGTCCTCTATCACACACTCACTTCACACACTCCTCTATCACACTTACATCACACACTCACACACTCCTATATCACACACTCACATCACACACTCACACACTCCTCTATCACACATTCACACACTCCCTTATCACACACTCACATCACACACTCGCACAGTCCTCTATCACACACTCACTTCACACACTCCCCTATCACACACTCACATCACTGTGTGTGTCTGTGTTTGTGTGTGTGTGTGCACATGTGTGTGGATGTGTGTATATGCAGAGGTGTGTGTGTGGGTGTGTGTGCGTGGGTATATGTGTAGAGGTGTGTGTGTGTGTGTGTGTGTGTGGGTGGGTATATGTGTAGAGGTGTGTGTGTGTGGCTGGGGGGGGGGGTTCGCGTGTGTTTCTGTGTGGGTGTGAGATTGTTAGAGTAATGATTGTCATTCAGTGAGAGGTGGAGACACAGAAATGTGTGCAATATACCCGTATAACCTCCCACCTCACCCACCATAGGTGACCAACCTGCTTACACAGAACCAGACTTAAGACAACGGGCAGCACACACACACACACACACACACACACACACCTAGAAATGATATATTCTTCCATGATGCTAAACACTTATAGAATACACTAATGCTTTTATATTTAGCACTGTAGCTAAATATAAACTATATATAACTACTGAGAAAAAAACAATATATTAAAATAAAACACACACACACACACCAATATGCTTATTGGTGCTTATACCTATTGAAATGTATTGAAATGCTCACACAACAGCAACACAAACAAAGTAACAATAACACACCATGTAGACCTTCATGGACACATCCATCCGGGTTGTGAGACTGGCGTGGAGATCACCTGTACTGCCTCTCTTCTGGAACTCAGTCCCACTAAGGTGAGAAATCTGTTATACGTGAAAGACTTCACCAGATCTCCTAGGTCACAGCAGGTAAAGGGCCATTCTTGTGAAGACTTCGGCTTAGTCAGCGTGTGCTAATGGGTTGTGGATAGCACACAACAACTTCTAAAACACCACTACTGCAGTAAAGATGCTTTAGATTATGATGGCTGTTGAAACAATGATATAACATCCATAAACACAGACCAGGCACTGCACTGAAAGCATTAAGCCACAACAAATGGTTTTATTTTCCTGCGCCTCTCTTATTCTGGTTAAGACACAGAGCCTTAATACTCGTACCAGTATTGTTTTTGTTTCACTGTTGTGATATTTTGAGCATCGTGTTCCACAGTTACATCGCTCAGGGCTCAGGAAGGCGGCATTTCCTGTGCGCTGCAGGAAGTAAACTGGGAGAAACAACACAGGAGGATAGTCCCTGCTGAACGCTGGTGACTGCGTCCAGCCATACAATGGGCAGCTCATCCCATAGAATATTTATATATATGAAGCACTTTGCTTGCATAGCTGATGAAGGACCCCTGTCTGAAATGTTCTGTTTCTCTGGAAACTCTGTGTACTTCACTACAATGTTGAATATCTCTACATCTCACTACAGTACACTTCAGATTTATGTATATATAAAGGTAAATGTAAATAAAGGTAAATGTAATGGTGATTGTAAATGTAAAGCTACAGCTACATGTAAACATAATGTAAAGCTAAAGGTAAACGTAAAGATAAACTTAATGTAAAGGTAAACTTAATGTAAAGGTAAACGTAAAAGTAAAGGTAAAGATAAACGTAAAGGTAAATGTAAACGTAAAGGAAAGTTAAACAAAGGTAAAGGTAAAGATAAACGTAAAGATAAACTTAATGTAAAGGTAAAGTTAAACATAAACATAAAGGTAAACATAAACATAAAGGTAAAGGTAAACATAAAGGTAAAGGTAAACATAAACGTAAAGGTAAACATAAACATAAAGGTAAAGGTAAACATAAAGGTAAAGGTAAACATAAACATAAAGGTAAAGGTAAACATAAAGGTAAAGGTAAACATAAACATAAAGGTAAAGGTAGCTACCTGGGCCTGCCATCTGTCTCCCTGTTCAGATCGGCCCACAGGTTTTTCATGATGCCTGTTGCCACCTCTAACTGTTTTCTTCAGACTGCCCATAGGAGGGGCCATAAATCAGGAGGCTGGGGGTTCTTGCCCTGCTCTCTACAGAAGTGCTGACGCAGTGGGGCACTGGCCAATCCTGTTAACCTCACAGCCCCTCTGGAATTCAGAGCTTAATGGAAGAGAGAGATGGAGAGTGAAATTGGAGAACTGGCAGATGAAACATGTTTTGACAGCTGTAGAATCATCAGTGTGTCATTGCTTTCCACCAACCCTCCATCTCTCTCTCTCTCTCTCTCTCTCTCTCTCTCTCTCTCTCTCTCTCTCTCTCTCTCGCTGAGAAGCAGACAGCTCTAATGGAGATGATTGCAATAATTACATCCTGACATATTTCAGCAATTAAATACCACTGGAAAACAGCTGACTGCTAAAAAGCAGACAAGGTGGGGGTGCGTGGGGGTGGAGGGTATTAGGGGGGGTAGTTGTTAGTTGGCGATGAACTGTGGTAGTGGAGGTGCCTTCATGTGATTGAAAATAAAACCCATATGTCCTCCTCACGGGACATGTGATGGAGGCAGGAGACTGACAGTTTCCTACCAACGGCACGACCATCTCAGTAAAGGGACACTGAAAAATGCTTTCTGCATTTCTCTGGGTATCTGCAGCACCTACCAACCCACAAACTGTGAAATAATAATTTTTGTTTTGTTTTTTAGGGGGGGATTGGGACTGAATAAGATGTTCACATTTGGCTCCTTTTCTACATCAGTAGAATGACAGTGTTTCCACCCACAGCATCAGAAACACCTCTGTGCAGATGCATCGGTTTATACTCACAAGTGCCACCAGCGTTATATCGAAGGGAAGAGCTAATCACAGACCAGCACAGATGAGCACAGATCATCCCCAGACCAGTACAGACGAGCACAGATCAACCCCAGATACCCAAGCATAATTGCGTGTGTATGCTTTGAGGCCATTTAGCACTAGCTACCGCTAACAGCTGAGGTAATATGGTCGAGGGAAAGGGTGAAGATGTCTCTGAAGATGTGTCCAATTTTATAGAGAATCACAAGAGCCACTCAGGCAATTTCGCCCCCGCCCCCAGCCTCACCCCCTGACCCACCCTGGTCCTACCTGTCCCGCCCCCTGTCGCTAATCTGCAGTAAGAGTTACACTTGTGTTCCTCTCAGGTCATCTGGGATTAGCAAACGTGCTCTGACAGGGTGAGACGGATGCCGTTGGGATTGATCCTTTTCGACCAAAACACGCCACAGATAAATCATTTATTAATACCCCATGGAACTGTTAACTTGTGTAAAAGGGGTCTGTCACCTTTAAAAATAAACATTTTATCTGAACAAACTGGACAAATAACTTTTCTTTCTCTTTAATGCAGAGAATTTGGCAACAGCACTAAATGTTTTGTTTAGGTTTTTTTTTTAAATAATTTTATGATGTATATATTTATGAGGTAAGCTTCCAGGGATATTGACTAAAAGGCTTTAAGTGCTTTAAGTGCTGAAGTACAACTTATGTTTTTACACTTCTGTCCACAAATAACTCCTCTTTATAGTACTGAAGTCGAGGCCAGCGGGACCTCCTGATCGTGGTCAGCCGAGCACTGTGTTCGCGTGTCCGAATTCTCCACCCTGCTACGCGGCCTCACTGGCTCAGAGCGCCACTCTCAACCTTAACATGTCATTAGCTGTCTGATTACACGACTGGGAGCTAATTACCAACATCAGTGGCTAACAGCTGCTAACACCAGCCTAGCCAAGCAACAACAACTGTCCCATTAGAGAAGAGCACCGTAGCTCACACAGCCTGGACGCTGCGGAGAACCCGCCAACCAGGTCCTTTCATATCCTGAACCTTTTCTTTTCTATTTAGCATGACCCATTTTCAATAGCCGTTCCTTCCCCTACTACCATATTTGCTCATTTCTGTTTCTTTGTGTTTGTATAAAATGGACGGCCCAATTAGGTGGTCGCAGTACAGGCAGCGGTTTGCTGCTATCATATTCTCACGGTTGTGAAAGAACTGCAGAAAGTGGCTGCCTCTTTAAACTGTGTGGGCTGCATTAGAAACAGATGGAGAAGAGTGTCCTGGACGTTTGTGCCCCGAGGTGCGAATGAACTGGCGTCGCCCGGCTGGCAATCCATTATGAATGTATGTTTCACTCCTTATGTTCACAGTGCAACAAAACGTTCTTATTAGAATGGCTTAGAAATAAAAACATGGATCACGTAAGTGACAACCTGCTTACTTTAAACACTCACTACAGTTTGTTAATACTTTTAGTGTTTTATTCAAAATGTTTATGAAAAATATTGCTTTCATAAATCACTGGGTGCAGTTCCAAGGAGTAGCCACATTAGCAGCCTACCAGAGATCCTGGCAAATTTGACCTAAAAATGCTTGGATGTAGATAGATAAACTTTCTCAATGGTTTTTTGTGAAGCAGAATGTAGATTTCGATGGTGAAATGCAGTCATAACTAAGCAGTGAACTAATTGTGGTAGTAATCTTGCCGTGTGTGTTTACAAATCCAGTTAAACTAAGATGACAATGACCAATGGATCTCCAAGGATCCTTCTCGGTCTCCAAACGCGTTTGAACTCAGCACAAAGAGAGAGAGGCTTTCTGCTTCCTGGAGGAGACACCGTCCTCCTGACCCTCTCCTGCTGTGAGCTGTTGTCTGCTCCTACTTTGTTTAACATTTGTCTGGCGGGCCGATGTATTATTCATCTAGACAGGTTAGCAGTGGGATTAATGCAGCCGCTGCCTGGTTCCTCTCCGTCCACAGCAATGCGCCTGAGGCTTAATGAGGCGACAGGCCTCTGTGATGCATCTGTCAGCCGGTGAGGTCCGCTGAAAAGGAGCAGCTCCTAACGGGAGGGGAACAGCTGGCCTTCTGCGGCAGGCCTATAAAGAGCTCCACTATCAGGCCCCCAGTGGCCAGCGTGGAGCACGGGCCGGAGGGAAACGGCACTTTGGTGTACTTTAATCACCAAACGGGAGGCTTGGGTGATCAAACTAATGTGTGGAGCTGCTCTCCTGTCTCAGAGTGACATCTCTGCCTACAGCAGTGACAGCTGCTTCCTCAGAAGGCCAGAGATGTCTAGTTCTCTACAGGAGCCTTACACACCTCACCAGTGCAGATCCTTCACAATTTCAATGGTGAAATTCAGTACCCTTATTCTGACATATTAAATGCAGTACCCTTATCCTGACACATTAAATTCACTACTCTTATTCTGACACATTAAATGAATGGACTCATTCTGTTACGTCATCTCTGCCTACAGATGTGGCATCTGTTTCCTCAGAAGGCCAGAGATGTCTAGTGCTTTTCAGTAGCCCTACACACCTCACCAGAGCCACTCCTTCATAATAAACATTTTCAAGATAATATTTAAAGTGATTTATGTGTTTTAAGTCTGTACTGTAGTCAAAAGTGATGTAAGTGCTTTATGTGTACAGAGATGATGAGTGTCTCAGGGAAGTTGTCCACCAAATACCAGTTCACCGAATTGGAAATCTAATCATGCAAATCTGTCCACCTGGACGAGTAGAGTATTCACACCGTGTCTGGCGTAATTTGGCATCACTGATGTAGTCTGATGCCAGATGGCATTTAGCTTGGCATTGTGGCACCACTTCAGAGGGTCCTGTGGCATTTAATGGCAGCCAGCCCTTGTGACAGTTCACTTCAGTCAAAATGGATCTTCAAAGTTTTAGGTTTAACTACAGATAACTAAAATATCAGCAAATTCTAGTGAGGGAAAGTCTATGAAGGAAACTCCCAACAGAGTTTGTAATACAGAGACTCTTCCAGCTAATTGAAATCTCCAACACAGAAATGCACTTCAACAAAAAAGTCTC
>NC_137508.1:28337500-28362500 GCF_041902795.1 Electrophorus electricus
TTTCTCAGTGACCCTGGTCTCTCCATTCAGATGAAATTCCATGGGAATAAACAAATCAGCGTCTGCAGTAGTCACTGTAAAAGTCTACAAGGCCGAGGCTGGCAGTGCAATGGAGGAGAAAGGATGTGAAAGTGAAAACGATTTATACGAAGTCCAGGAATATCCAGGGATGGGAAAAAACAGGACATGAGCACACAAGGGATAAAAAATCAACAGGACATGGCTACGGAAAAACAAAGAACAAGGAATCAAACTGTAAGAAAAGACAAAACTAAAACCATAAACCCAACAACCGAGAAAAGAAGAAACTAGGACTAAACCCAACAACCGAGAAAAGGCGAAACTAGGACTAAACCCAACAACCACGAAAAGACTAGGACTAAACCCAATGAGAGAAAAGCACTAGAGAAAGAGAAAGCAGTGGCACCTCGAAATGTAGCACAGCAGATAGATCACACAACACCAACTGGAACCGTAGGGGAGCAGGGGACCAAAAACACACACAAGTCAGGTACACAAGAGACAGATGGAGGTGACCAATCTGGTATTGGGAACAGAACCAGTCACAGGACCAACAGGAGAAGGTTCTAGGCTGACTCAGTAACTGTTCCTGGGTCACTCACACACATGAGTCCCAGACTAGGACTCTAGGATGTCTGTAAAAGTGCTTTGTGACACAAAGGTAAAAAGCACTTTAAATAAACATAACTGACTCAGAAGCAAAGGTGCAGGATGAATGGCTAGGTAAGCCAAGGAGCAGGGAAACAAAAGTACACCAGACGAACTCAGATTTGGCAGTTCCCATGGCAACATAGCTTTTGGTTATAATGGTGTAGGCATGTACTTCCTTGGTTTCTTGAGTCAGTCCCTCTACGCAACACGACAGAGAGAATCCGACCCGCTCGGTCATCAGCTACAGGCCATCTAGTCTCTGAAAGATGGACTCTGCACTACAGTTCCAGGCAGCTGTGTTTACTGATGTGATGCATTAGCCACATGGCTAAATCCTGATTCACCTTCAACTTCCATTCATTAAAGCTGTCCACTTATTAAACATTAAGTTATTTGGCAGTGTCAACCTGGACACATCTACACCTGTATATTTCTATTGGGTATGTGTCCTTCCTTGCTTGCTGGTGTTCAAAAGGTCATTTCTCAGGGATGATGGGTGAAAGTGTTCCTATATTTTCTCTTTTTGCACCACGGACATTTTATTCATAGATGTTTAGCTTTTTTTTTTAACTTTGAAAAACCTTTGTAACCCGTAGCTCTTTCTGGCTCCAGCCATATTTAATACCTGGCTAACACTTGGATAAAATAATGTATATGTCCAAAAAAAGAATCATTACTTATCAATAAAACAATCAATCATTACTTATCAATAAAAACAGTCATGACTTGTAAAGCTTGGCTGATATTTCTGGAGTAGCTTCTTCACGTGTGTGCTGATGGACACTGTAGATACAGTGCTGACTATAAACACTGTGGTTCCATAGAGACAAAGTCCCTGCACCATGTCCACACATGAAGCCATTTCCAGGGGCACTGGTCATCCATGACCAGTTTAACCAGTTAACCGATGGATTCACGGCTCATCCATGACCAGTTTAACCAGTTAACCGATGGATTCACGGCTCATCCATGACGAGTCCTGTCCTCAGACACCAGCGTCCTGGGTTCTACTGCTGCGTCTAAGTCCTGCTGTAAAGCTGGCAGCCTCCTCCAGCGCTGTAATCACACGGCAGGGGGGACAGAATAAGCTGAGCGACACGCTGCACACACCAGCCCTCCCTCATGCTCACAAACCCAGCACCCGAGAACGGCACCCGGGAACACACGGGACACATTCATTTCCCAAACATCCTTTCGCAAACATGTCCATTCCCGGCATCCTTACTAAAGGAGCTTTAGTGCATTACGGATCGCGCGGCCTGGCTCTGCGTATCTGTCTCTGACAGACACGGCGGGAAATATAGCCATTTCACGGCAGCTATTTCCCATCATAGAGATAGAAATGGCAGACCATGGCTTCTTATTTGACACATTGCTCCACACGGTCACGGAGCCGCGAACCTGAGATTGCAGGCGGTCTGACATGCACCTCCCCCCCAGGGGGGCGGGGCCGGTTCAGTTCTCCTGCAGCGGTCTGACATGCACCTCCCCCCAGGGGGTCAGGGCCGGTTCTGCCTGAATGTTGTAGTGACGGATGGTGGAACACAGTTCATTCGCACCAGGTGCAGGACATATCAGCACACAGAACCATCAACCCAAACTCAGCAGGTCTGCTCTGAGTCCAGCAGACTGAGCAGGAACTTGGGGCCGCACACCGTGGCTTTTTAAACGTTCACCGGCAACTCAGCTGGAGAGACACAGTGAGAACAGACGACAGATTTCGAGGTGTTCTGATATAAATTTATACAGAATTGATCCGAAAACACTCCAAGTTGGAGTAATCAATAAATGTTAAATATTAATGTTATAATTATTATAATGTATAATTATAATAATGTAATAATGTTATAATAATAAAACAATGTTAAAGATTAAACCTAAAGCAGAAATGTAGGAATGCTGATTTAAAATCATCTTTAAATTGAAAAATTAGAAAATATCTCAAAGAAATAGCAGAAAAAAGAACGTAGACAAATAAGTGGACAGTGTGGTACTTCTAACGATCCATTACCATCTACTACTACAGTCTACACTGCCTCATGAGGGCTGTTACAAAAACAAATATATCACGGATATATCGGATATTTTATGACTAATCAAATAGCTTTTAAATTATTAAGTTAGGTTTCAAAATGGCTTTAACCAAACCACTCACAATGGATCAGAGATGTAGGAATTTAAAGAGCTCAGCTTTCACGGTTAAAGGTTGTGTTGTGATGAAGATGCAACTGCATGAAGGCTTGTGTCTGTGAAAACTACCACGGACTCACGGGTGCTGCTGATCTGACATCAGTGAGACAGAGGAGGCAACACAGCAGATATCTTTCACACTGCAATGCTAAATGATGCAGGACAGGCGACAGAACAAATAAAAGACGTCCCCCCATGCTCGACTGTTTTTGCAAAGTTAAACTTTTTCTGAAAAGCCTGAAAACACAGAGAGGCAAAGTTCAGCTACTTGGTCTTGAGTGACACCCCAGTTGAAGTGGTGCTCTGGCGCGTCTGTATGTCGCTTGTTGTGCATTTCTAGGCCATCGTGATATCTCCCATCTGCTAAAAACTCTTTAAAGGTGAAGCCTCTCTTCAATGCTAATGCTACGTTCTAGTGGCCCGTGCACCAGCAGTTCTCCAAGCTGCTGGACTGCTGAAAACGTAACTCAGTGTCAGACCCTGGAGCCTCAGGGCCAGACAAGCAGTCGGCTGTGGATTAGACTGCTTTGTTTAAGTCATTCTTACACACACACACAGAGTGAGCTACATGCGGCCTTTCTGCTGTGAGAACACGTCTGTGTTATTACCTGCCAGGTGTGTGAAGAATTCTCTCATTTCCCCAGAAGGGCTGGAGGTTGATTTAGGTTCACAGCTTCACCCAGAGATGGTACACGGTGTCCTCTTTGTCTTGTAAATCACTTAGTGCAACACACACATCCCTCTGAGATCTCAGTCACCAACCTGAGGGGCCAAACTGAAGGGCATAGCTGGAGTGGCATGTCTAGGTCCACCTGTCAGCCTACGCCGGGGCCACCAGGGGCTAGAGTGCATTATTATCTCTGAGAAAGACGAACAGAGGCGATCTGTAACCAGTGTGGGCTCTGCCAACCCTGCCAACTGTGGGAGAAAACATGGGAAGCTTTGAGGATGTGATTAGCAAGACTGTGGAATTCTTCAGCTGGAGAAGGGCGAGGGGTAAGGCTTGCTGCGCCGCGGACCGACCCGAGGGACTCCGCTAACTGAACTGTGTTCTTCAGTTCGTCTTACTGTATATCACACAGAATAGAAGAGCATACAGCCCGCCTTCCAAAACACACACACACACACACACACACTCACACACACACACACACACACACACACTCACACACACACACACTCACACACACACACACACACACACACACACTCACACACTCACACACACACTCACACACACACTCACACACACACACACACACACACACGCACACACGCACACACTCACACACACACACACACACTCACACACTCACACACTCACACACACACACACATACACACACACAGGCAGAATGCAGAAGACAGGCCTTGTGGGAGGGTTTCTCCTGCTCGCTGCATGTTAAGCAGGTTTCCCCATGCAGGGAGAAGGGCAACTATTCAAAGGTATGCAAAATGATGTAAGACACACGCTATTGATTTCTGGGTTAAGGAGATGAAAGTAAAGCGAGGGGCAGAGGTCTACTGGAGTGTGTACACTGAAAATAAGAGAAACAGAGAAGAGATGAGCCTTGAGGCGGGTGTGCTGTAGACATTCACCGAGAGAAACTATTCACTCGAATTATACAAAAAAATCCAAAGGGAAATCATTCCAGCAGAAGAGACTGTACACAGTGACGGGTGTGATGGGTTATTATTATGATGTTGGCTTGCAAAAGCCAAAACACAAGCACGCACGCACGCACGCTCGCCAAGGCCAACTTGTTGTTCTTTTCTTTCTTCTTCTTCTTGTTCCATTGCAAAAATTAGAACGTAATTTCATTTAAACACTTTTAAATCTAGAACCACTATCTGGAAATCTCCATCCAGTACTTGAGTTTCCTGAGCACTTAAGAGCCATCCCTCACTTCTATCTCTCCTTTTCATCCCTCCATCCGAACACATAGGCTTTAATGGGGTAATTTATCTAACTGCGCCCTGTTTTGACAAATTTCAAGATAAAAGCCCCAACCTTGCCGTGCCTGATCCGAGACGTGTTAGAAACTACTCATCTACTTCTCACACATCTATCGCTTTTAGCTCTTCTTTCTCATCCCTCACTTTTCATCCTCCCATGCCTCGTATGCCATAAGCACCAAAACGGGTATACACAGTAAGATCACATATCCTCCAGCTACGCCTACGGACGTGATATGCTATACGTCCTTTTTCATCCCTCCATCCCACTATAGGAATCCACTAATTTTATGTCTCCTTCTGCTTTAAAGACAAAACAACTCCATTTGCTGCTCAGACTGAACTACTAGGCCTGGCCACCACACAGCACTTCACTCCACACCCATCTTGCCACCCTTTCTATCCTTTCATTCTTCCCTCCATCCCTTCATCCCTCCATCTTCCCACAGAAGCCCCTAGATTTGATAACTGACTTTCTAACTTCATAAAAAAACAAGAAGAGCCGACCCCAAGCTCCAACCGACCTCAAGCTCCAAACTGCATCTTTTCTACCATTTATCATCACGCCGTCCTCCAAGTGAAAATAATTTATGTTAAAATTCTTTCCATTTTTAATTAATCAAACTTGATATAAGTGGTCAATTTGTGATGCAAACTACATACCTGCCCTTCCCAACAATGGATATACTGATCATCAGAACAGTCACAGGTATGCTGTTGCTGCATACGTAGACACATACAGGGCTGGCGTGCATCGTTAGGTTTGCACAATGAACTTGCTTTTACCCTGAAGTTCCTGTTCATTTCGTCAGAGGTGCAGATGAATGCAGCCTATTTCATGGACAGAAACCTGAGGCTGTCTCATACGAGCTGCTGACTTCAGTGAGATCAGATTTGATTGAGCTCACAGTTGCAGGGATGGAGAAACATATCTTCAGATCAGCACAACTGCCTGCACAAGACGATACAAAGCAGACAGTGAGAAACAGAACGTATGCATTTGTTTTTAATAGAGAATTTAAGTAAATTGAAGTGAAAATATAATGAAAGGAAATTCGTTAAGATACAGTTCTATCAGAGTAATGTCTGCCACTGATTGGCTGTGGAGAATGCTATAATTAATGACATTCCTCTCCTTTCCAAGTGTTGTTTTTCTACAGAGGAACAACAGCCATTTGTTTGTATGTTCCAAACTAATTTTCTGAATGGAGCAGATTAAAGTGGCGCGTCTCTGAACCGCAGAGAGAAAAAACGCCACTATCTTGTTCTGCTGAAAAAGGACACATCAAACAGAGAACATGAATGTGATTTCATTCATTTGATGCACGTGTGTGTGTTTCTATGTGCTCAGGTGTGTGCCTCAAGTGTGTGCCGCACACATGCTTGTATGTGAGGTATGTGTGTGTGCGCGCATGTGCGTACGTGTTTGTATGTGAGCTGTGTGTGTGTGAGAAACAGTCCTGTCAATTTCTGCAATACCTGCCTATTAGAGGCTTTGTGACAGCCCCTTTGATCTGATGCTAGTTGTGTTACCATCCATCTCTCTTCCTGTGGCAGGGGTCACAAAGGCTTTATTTTATCAGTACAGCCTACGTTTGGTTCCTGAGGCTCTCATAAAATCTTGGCACGAGAGAACAAAAAACATTTTCCATTTCATAAAGTATAACAGAGAGGTCACATGGAATAAACATGAGTGAATTTCCAACACTGACAATTTCACAGTCAATTTGAGATTTAGCACTGTGATACAGAGGCCAAGCAAGACGTCTGAAATCTCTCTCTCTCTCTCTCTCTCTCTCTCTCTCTCTCTCTCTCTCTAACTGCTGCTTTTAATCCAATCCCTTCCCAACCATCTGTTCAAATAAGAATTTTAGGGAATGTACACAAACTAATTTTCCTAAACAAACATGGAGCTTAAAATGATGTTATATTGCACATTAAACTATGAAACTGAGGCAAAAAAAGATGTTGGATGGTAATGTGTGTTATTTGTGTGTTGGCATGCGCGGGTAGTCCTTCTGATGGAAGTGTTTAATGTGGAAAACTGGTCTGTGTGAAGTGTGAATGAATTGGCTATTAGGGCCAACTGCTGCATTGAATTGACAATTGGATGTGGGCTACCCCACGGGAGACGCAATTTACAGCCATTCTTCAATTTTGGCTGCTGCTGGTTAAAACTGAAAACAGAAAATCTCAAGAAACCCATGTTCATTTGTGGAAAAAAGCAGGACTCAGTGCTTCAGCGTCATGGCAACCTCCCATTACATGCATTTGAATTATTTGCCATATTAACATTGAATATGAATTAAAATAGCAGAGTGCAGATTTTGTAACTTGACAGACTACGTTGAAGCACGAAGTCTCGTTTTTGTACTGGAACGTTTTACATGCGTGTTTCATTTCATGCAGCTGTGTTTGAAGTGCGAGCCAGTCTTATTCTAGAGACCCAAATAAGTGCAGGCCCTGGGTAACCTTACCTTCTCTCCCAGGATGGCCTGGTCATGTGAAGAGGCAGAGCACAGGTGCAGCAGTGGCTCTAAGTGCGTATCCCTCCACCTGTGTTAGAGCATAGCAGAGCACAGGTGTCAGCACTGTGGTCCAGCACTGTGGTGGTACTGTGCTTTAATAACATTAGTATATGTGGTTTACAGATATTAATAGGAACATTTTCACTCTACGTTCATATGCAGGTGAAAACAACTATTCAGTTTCAGATCACAGCACAGAACAACCGCACAGCTTCATATTCATACTTTCTATTTATGCTCCGTGTTTTTGGATTACAAGTAATGCACTGCAAAAACCAAAACATCTCCATGTGCTTTCAAACCCTTTTCAGCTGGAGCTGAACATGAGTGACCACAGAATTACATCTATTAAGATTGTTTTTTTTTCCTTTGGTCATCCTGCTCATATAATTGTCCATTAGTGGTAATTGAAGGTAAAGTTTCTCCTCTCGTCCAGGGGATTATGTATCTGCCTACAGATGCCCTTTGCCCTGCTAAGTCCGTCTGTCTCGCTAACGCAAACACCCACCATCCCTTCTGCAGTTACCAAACTATTTAAGCCCCCTGAGTATACCCTTGATGCTGCTTCCGAACCCGGAAGTTCTTTCCCACTTTTCTTTAACGATAAGATTTCTAACAATCAGCAACTCTGCTACTATAGAAATCTCTGCCTTGACTGATTCACCCTCCCTTGGCCATCAACTTGTCCTCTTTACATCTTTCTGCATTCAAAACGGTTGATTCCTCTTTCGCTGCCAATATCAATACTACTTCTAAATCTAGCACCTGCTGTCTTGGTCTCCTCCGTCCCTGCCCAGCTACAGCTTCTCTCCTTGCTGTGCTTCCTCAGCTTGCGGCTCTCGTCAATAAATAACGGCTTCTTGGCCAAGTTCCCTCTGTCTAAAAGATTGCTGCAGTTACCCCGGCCCTTAAAAAAACCTGGCCCTGACCCGTCTAATCTCAACAACCACTGCCCCATTTCTAATCTTCCATTCCTGTCAGAAGTCCTTGAAAGAACTGTTGCTAATCTACTTCAAGATTTCTCTCAAACTAATAATCTTTTTCAGCAATTCCAGTATGGTTTCCACCCTTCTCTTAGCACAGAAGGAAATGTTAACGTCACTAACGATGTTTTCCTGTCTGCAGATGACAGCACTCTTTGTATCTTTGTTCTGCTTGATCTAGGTGCCACCTTTGACACGGTATGTCGCTCCATCCTCCGGTCAGGGCTCTGATCTGGGCATTGACGGCTCTGTCCTGGACTGGTTCACCTCTTACCTAAGTGTGTCTCTCTGGACCTCCTCCACCTCTGTTGTCTCTTAAGGGGTTCCACAAGGCTCAGTCCTGAGACCCTCCATGCTTGTCATCTACATACTGCTCCTCAGACATATCATACCTTTTGACTGGTCTCATCCTTATAAACCTGAAATCAACCCTTAACAAAACTTACTCTTTTTCTCACACTCTGTCCCCTCCTCCGCCTGGTTCAGATTTGGGTCTTATCCTTGATGCAACTCTCTCATAGTCTGCTATAAAACCCTTTTTTTTTCCAGCAGCCCAACACTGCTAAAAATCCAACCATGCCTCTCTCGTCCTGCTATAGAATTTCTCATTCAGACGTTTACCACCAGCCGCCTGGACTACTGCAGCTCTGGCACCAGCTATCTTCTCTCTTCGCTCCTCCACAAGCTGGTCACTCCAGCACATCACAGCCGTTCTTCAGGCTCTCCAGCTCCCCGTTTTAAGCACCACATATACTTCAAAGTCCTCCTTCACACGTACAGGCTTTCCAGTCTCACAGCTCGCCGTCTGTCGTAGCTGATCATCATCACTACATCCACTTGCTCTCTCAGGTGTCTTCTATGGGTTCCTCACTGTTCCTTCATGCAGCCCTCAGAGCTTCACCAGTCGAGCCTTTTATATCAATATCATTTATTAATATTTTTATTAAGAGGTGAATAAAAATTGGGTTTTCTGAAATATTTTGATCTTCGTGAGGCTGAGGGAATGTCAAGTTTTAACATCTATAAATATTAAATCAGTGCACTTTTATTCAGTGTATGTACATTACTGACTCCAAACAGACAAACAAAAAAGCCCACTTTAGACACGTCCTTGGTAGAGTTCAGTGTGCATAGTGCATTTATACCTTCAGTGTTACTGTGGTTTAGAGCTACTGTCATTTTAGTTTAGTATTGCTGTGGTTTAAAGGTACTATAACTGTAGTTTAGTGTTCTTGCAGTTTAAAGCTACTGTAACTGTAGTTTACTGTTCCTGTGGTTTAGAGGTACTATAACTGTAGTTTACTGTTCCTGTAGTTTAGAGCTACTGTAACTGTAGTTTACTGTTCCTGTGGTTTAGAGCTACTGTAACTGTAGTTCACTGTTACTGTGGTTTACTGTAAATATAGTTATAGTTATATTATCAAGACTGAATGTTAAAACCATGCAGTTCCTTAGTAGTACTATAAGCAGTACTATAGTAGTACCTTATAAGTAGTACTATAATTCTTATGATAGTTTAAGGCAAAGACACACGAGGCCAATAACAGATATCCTTTAGACATACTCATCATTTTTACAGTGCTTGTAACCAGACCTTACGGAGGATACTGCAGGAACCTGTTAGTCATCTGTCCAGTGACTGTGGCCTTTCTAGTAACCACCAAGTTAGAATGAGGGTGTACACTTGTGCCTCTGCCTCACTGCAGATTTACATTTACAGCATTTAGCAGACACATTTATCCAAAGTGACTTACAACTATCACTGAACAAAACTTGAGTAATTGAGGGTCTTGTTCAGGGGCCAAACAGTGATAACTGCACAGCAGTGGAGTACCTTAACCACTGAGCCACCACAGAAGTCAGCACATCTCTGCTTCTAGTAAGTTAGTGGTCCTTACAGAATTCAGAAATGATCTTTATAATAAGCAATATTGGCATTGTGATTTTCATTTTGTTCCCAAATTGAATTGGTAGAAAATCAAATTGGTAGATCTGATAAACAGCTATAATCCTCCATTCAGTTGGCTGGTGCACAGAAACATGTACGAGATGTACAACCCACTGGCCCTTTTGGACTGTGCAGTATACATAAAAGAGGTGCTGGGAGACTGGAGTCTATAGGGAAACCCACTCATAGCGATCAGTATTTGCTATTTTGTTCCTGACATCAACCAGAGCACATGGAGGAGGTGATTACAACTCTACAACAGTAGGCTGTGCCAGTCAGCACTGTGTCCAGGGAGTGCAGGTGTCTCGGGGAACTTTGGGGCTTGTGTCTGCCCTGACGCTGTCAAAGCAGTAACAAGGTCCAGCAGGAGTGTCAGATTGACAGGCAGCAGGGGTGTGTGGAGTGTTAGGAAGACATCCTTATCTCCTGAGAGCCAGCAGCATCTGGGATTTTCAACAAATGTTATGTTCTTGTGCATTTCAAACCCAGCAACACACCGTGAGACAAAAACCCTTGTCCCTGGAAGACCCACTACCCAGCAGAGCCACACAGTGTGTGCAGCGTAACCCAGTGAGAAATACACAGACTTGAATACTGGTAAAGAAATGCAATAACTTTAAAATAACAGCGCCCAACACAGGAGGCACAGTTCCTTAGATCAGGAGTCGGAAACCTCTCTACATCTAAAACATGGGGAGCACGACTTCCTGAACAAAAGTGTTGGATGGAGAAGATAACGGGCTTGATTGGAATTTGAAGGGCGTTTTCTATGTCAGTCTGGAACAACAAGGTTTAAAATGAGATTTCTCTCTGCTGCATGAGATAAAGCCCCTTTACAAAAGCACTGCTTCTAGAATATACCGGAAATCCCATCACCCTGACTTTCTATCAATTTCAATATGTTTCAACTGTTAAATAAAAATAATAAAAAATGCCTTTGGCATGTTGTTGATTTTCAAGGCTCTCATACAAAAATATTTTAGGCCTTATAAATATATAAATAAATAAAAAGAAATCTGTAAATAATTTTTGGTGTGAAGGTCATGGGTTGTCATTCTGTTATGCGGTGTCTAGACTTCTGCTTCTGTGCAATATGTGCACTGAGGAGAGATAACGGTGCCAAGCATAAAATAACCCAGAGCTCTCCCAGTGCAGGCTGCTATCCCAGTAGAGGGTAGCCGCCGTAATTAGAAGATACCGGAGTCTGTGTCACTGCCGGGGTTAACGAGAGCCTCTATTTACAATTACTGTGGCATCGTTCCCCCAGTCCTGTGGCCGACGTGCACCGTATAATGCACTGCGGCATATGCGACACGAAGCAACTCCTTCCATAAATCCCGTGGTTTAAGTTGGCCTGATGTGAGACAGCTGGGGGGGGGGGGGTACCGTCAGAGATGATCAGATACTCTGATGGTTTACTACGGGATAACATGAGGCAGACACTCACATGCCGCCCCTGCAGCGGCACTCACGTCCTGGCTCAAGAGAGCTGCCGCTTCTGTTCGAGCGCAGCGCAGGTCTGGCTCGCCTGCCGTTTCAGCCGACGAGCTTACAGCCAGCGTCTCCTGGGTGAATGCTCTTGTCGCAGTGTGGCGCTCGGTCCTGTAGTCGGTGGAGCAGACAATCTGCAGAGCGTACTTAGACTTTAGAAAAAAGACTGTGGGGGCTTTAGTTACACTTCAAAGGTGA
This sequence comes from Electrophorus electricus, assembly GCF_041902795.1. Taxonomy (NCBI): domain Eukaryota; kingdom Metazoa; phylum Chordata; class Actinopteri; order Gymnotiformes; family Gymnotidae; genus Electrophorus; species Electrophorus electricus. Next base: position 28,349,467 of record NC_137508.1, read on the forward strand.
AGTGTCGTGCTTTGTTAAGGGTTTTATAAGGGTTTCCAGCTCATGACACATTGTTCTTGCTTAATAAAAGAGACTGTACAGCGTTTTAATAGCGACCTGAAGGAAACTAAAGACTCATTACCAATCTCCAGATCAACTGAACAGCGTGCACCTTCACTGCAGTGGTAAATTTGGGAATTTGGGAAATTTGCCAAAGTTTAGCAAAAGCAAGCACACTTGGCAGACTGCAGCTTGAATAGGTTGTGTTCTGCCAACTTTACTGAGCATTGTATTCAGAGGGGCCCTGCAGAGAAAGAGAACAGCTGACATTGATGAGCCCCCGGTTTACCCTACCCAGGTGCAGCCTGCCCAGGTGTGGATCTCTCATCTCAGGAATCTCCCACAACTCTTTGCAATTTCTAAGTTGTGAGGACATTCCATTTTCCCCTCCTGACCCTGCTTCAGAATGAGTCTCTGTCCAGATGCCACTCACATTGTATAGATACGATATCATCTTGATTTTGTATCTCTCTTTCTCTCTGTCTGTCTCTGTGTGTGTGTGTGTGTGTGTGTGTGTGTGTGTGTGTGTGTGTGTGTGTGTGTGTGAGTGAGAGAGAGAGAGAGAGAGAGAGAGAGAGAGAGAGAGAGAGAGAGAGAGAGAGAGAGAGAGAGAGAGACAGAGACAGAATAAACGAGTGAGATTGGGGTACAGTCCAGAGAGCACAATGAGCACAGACTGGTCAGTGCATGCATAACTTTTAGATAAATTCACATCTGTTACAAAAACTCAAAACGCCAGACGCTCCTCAGATAAAACAAAAACAGTAAATCAATTAAACCAGAAGATCTGTTAATGCTTGTGTTGGAAATATTTCAGGAAAGAACAGTTGAGTTTTCTCTGTGATATTTCACAGTTTGGCACACAAACCTGTCATCCCGATCCTATGCATCAATTTAACTTTTGTAAACAAAGATTCTCACTGACTTTCCCCACATACAGAAGCTGTTAACAGTACAAGCCTGCAGTGATACGACCACTAACACACATGTAACATACTTGTATGCATCATGTATGCGTCATGTATATTCTCACAGCATCATGTATGTTTGCACTGAAAAATAAGAAATGTTGAGTAAAAGTGTCTGTGATACACATGGTATGTTCTTAATGTTATTATTTGATTTGCTGGTAAAATATTAAAACAAATCTGATAGATGAAACGTTTGAAGAGGATTATGGGTCTTTTGTGGACGTCCTGCAGAAGACCACATAGTGAACTGGACATGTCCTGCCAGGCCAGTGGACACAAGCCGGCACTGATGTCAGAGGGTTGGCGTTGGAGAAGGCAGTCCCACACTAGTCCGTGGTCTAGCTGCCTTACATATGCACACAGCACATGGCAAACAGAAGTTCTAATAAAATGTTCAGTGTCAGTCAGCAGGGTTACGGTTACGGTTATATGAATAAAATGCTCAAGCTCATCCTCACTTCATTGTTTCCACATTATCGGAGACGAAACTCAAACAGCATAATTAAACACAGATTCAAATGATCTGGGCAGCATCAAAGGCAATTTCATCTCTTATCACAGGGAGACAGGGAAGGTAAACACTAGTCAGTCCTCACCTCTGAAGCCAAAAAACCCAACATGCATTTCTATTAAAAATGTAAGGAAGTTCTTTTTTCTTCTCATCAGTCTACCTTTGCTGCTACTTATAAATAAAAAAACAAGCCCTAAGAATAATGACTAGTTTTATTCCAACAAGTGACAACAGTTATACACATGATGTACCATTTAGATTTATTGTTTTATAGAAATAATTACCAACCATTGATCCAAAAATCCTGACTCATGGCCAAGACTGACAACACGCCTATGTAAATGTTATCACTGAGGGCATTTCTGAGGGCATTTACTACACATCCTGCCTGGGAAGACATCGCAATACTGAACATGGAAAATAATAATCCTCTTGCATTTTTGTTTGCACTGTCTGCAACTATCAAAATGTCAAATTAAAAAAGCATCAGTACTCCCTGCTACAGTGCTGACAGTGAAAAAAGGAGATGGGGGGAGGAGAAAGTATTGATGGAATCAATTTCAGTGGGTTTTTTTCCACGTGCTAGAAATTAATGGACCCGTATTGAGGGAAGACCTTAACCCTAATCCTAATCCTAACCTTGACCCTAACCCTAACCCTAACCTTAACCCTGACCATAACCATAGCCATAGTCTTAACCCTAACCCTAACCCTAGCCTTAACCCTGACCATAACCATAGCCATAGTCTTAACCCTAACCCTAACCCTAACCCTAACCCTAACCTTAACCCTGACCATAACCATAGCCATAGTCTTAACCCTAACCCTAACCCTAACCTTAACCCTGACCATAACCATAGCCATAGTCTTAATCCTAACCCTAACCCTAGCCTTAACCCTGACCATAACCATAGCCATAGTCTTAATCCTAACCCTAACCCTAACCCTAACCCTAGCCTTAGCCCTGACCATAACCATAGCCATAGTCTTAACCCTAACCCTAACCCTAGCCCTAACCCTAGCCTTAACCCTGACCATAACCATAGCCATAGTCTTAATCCTAACCCTAACCCTAGCCTTAACCCTGACCATAACCATAGCCATAGTCTTAACCCTAACCCTAACCCTAACCTTAACCCTGACCATAACCATAGCCATAGTCTTAATCCTAACCCTAACCCTAGCCTTAACCCTGACCATAACCATAGCCATAGTCTTAATCCTAACCCTAACCCTAACCCTAACCCTAGCCTTAACCCTGACCATAACCATAGCCATAGTCTTAACCCTAACCCTAACCCTAGCCCTAACCCTAGCCTTAACCCTGACCATAACCATAGCCATAGTCTTAACCCTAACCCTAACCCTAACCCTAGCCTTAACCCTGACCATAACCATAGCCATAGTCTTAACCCTAACCCTAACCCTAGCCTTAACCCTGACCATAACCATAGCCATAGTCTTAACCCTAACCCTAACCCTAACCCTAACCCTAGCCTTAACCCTGACCATAACCATAGCCATAGTCTTAACCCTAACCCTAACCCTAACCCTAACCCTAGCCTTAACCCTGACCATAACCATAGCCATAGTCTTAACCCTAACCCTAACCCTAACCCTAGCCTTAACCCTGACCATAACCATAGCCATAGTCTTAATCCTAACCCTAACCCTAGCCTTAACCCTGACCATAACCATAGCCATAGTCTTAACCCTAACCCTAACCCTAACCCTAGCCTTAACCCTGACCATAACCATAGCCATAGCCATAGCCATAGTCTTAACCCTAACCCTAATATTTAATCAATCCACACAGCTTGCAGGATTGAGGATGAACATTAATGGGATGACCAACCTTTACTTCATTCTGCACTAGTAGATCCATAACCAACACTGCCAAGAGTCTGTCATAAGACCATCAGAAGACCACAGCATGGAAATATAGAAAAACAGAATATATGAATGAATAATTTTACCCAGAGACCTTTAGATCCACTCTGGCACAACGAGAACAAATGGAGAATTTTTAAACTGGTCTTTTGATCTTCTAGTTCTACTCTCCTGCTCAGATTTAAACAGACAAGTGCTGCTTCTGAGAATCATTAAATCCTATCGGTTTCCATTTTTATTACCATAATTATTTGTAAGAATCTCAAAGGTTTGAAGTGAGAACAAAGATACTGGGAGTTGGAGAATAGGCCTCTTCAGGAACACAGCAGAAGAGGTTAAAGTTGAACTCTCGAGTGAATTTGAATAAAACAAGAAAGAGCAGAGACTCATTATGCGAGAGAGATCTAACCCAGAACCCTGGTGACAAAATGATGGAGAACTGGCCCACATCCGCTCATTAGCGCCATCTTTAGCACAATCTGCTTAAATCAGGAGAAAAAGTAGGGCAGGGTAGAATCAGCCAGTGGCAGGAGACATTCACCCACAGCTCCGCCTGGGCAGGAAACACTCCAGTGAGGAGTTAAACCTTACACTTCACAGACAAGCTCAATTTATGCAAGTATGTTTAAACACAACACAATAGACAGATCAGGGGTAAAAACACTACCAGGCCGCAGACAAGGTTTGGCCTTCATGCATTCTAAAATGAACTTAGACGAACACTTAATGAAATACTCAAAGACCATTTTATCCTTCATTCAGAGAAGCTTCAAAGGGTTTTAGGTTTTTGTCAAATGTTTTGTCAAATCTTCTGGAAGTCTATGGAAGGTCATTTTTTTACTGTCTAGAACTTCAAACCCAATCATTTGGCAAACCACCACACAAAAACCATTTTAAACTAACCTGGATTCTAAATAAAATATGTTTTTTGAGGTTTAACACTGAAGTATTCCTTTAAGCTTACCACTTAGACAGCCGGACATTCAGAACACTGGTCAGTTGTTCCTAGCAGAGTTCTGAAGGCTTCATTGATTTTCTATATGGCTGCATTTTGGTTGGTGTGTGTGTGTGTGTGTGCGTGTGTGTGCTTGTGCGTGTGCGTGTGTGCACCCGTGTGTGTGTATAGTTCCTGCTTACACTCTGAATGGGCTTTAGCCTACAGGATCTCAACGACAGGACGGATTCAAACTTCATGATCACGGAATTGCATCAGGGACGCGCCACGATCCCGTTCTCTCCAGCAGGGGGGGCTGTTGAGCGACATGGGGGCACTTAGGCACGACTACAGCCCCGGGATGAGCTTCTAAAACACACAAGGATCCTTCTAGGGTTCTTTGAGAGTATGTTGCGTTCGGAGACACTTCCCATCAACTCCCATAACATGAACACCAGTGCTGCACTGAAAACTGCACCCAGATAAATCAGTCAAGACTTTGAAATATTCCATCACGAGTCCATCTGTATTAATATTATTACTTTACTGCTGTGGGTAAATTGTGTGGTCTGTCCTGCACAGTCCACTGGGTTGTAAAAATGTACTTTCAAACCTAATAAACCAAACTTTTTACATATTTAGTGCTGATATTTTTATGGCCAAATATTCATTCAGTCGAGCTCAGCCATTCACTAATGCCCAGTGAAGCAGGAGTGGTCTGAGAACATTCTGATCTATTATTTAAAGCATTTTGCTATCGTGTAGGTTTGTAAACAAGACCCTAATTGGCACATGTAAAAAGTTTCTACTTGGAAGGTTTTAAATTGATTGTTTATAGTTCAATTTTTATTTTTGTTATATTGTGTTCAGTTTATGGTTTAATGGGCTTGTCCAGGTAAGCCCCGCCCCTTTTACATCTCGTCTAACAATGAGGCTTTCTCTCAGTGTAGCAAAAATTTAAGTGAAGGAAAAAATGTTCAGAAGATTCAAACACTCTTCTTTATGGAAAATATTTGACAATAGATTTGAACTGTTGAACTGTATGTGTTGGTTCTCTCTCTTGCTCTCATAATGCTGCTTTCCTTTTCTGGTGGACCCGGTGAAGACGGGTGCAGTCACCCACTACAAACCCCATTTGCCAAAACCATCAGAGCTCTTTAAAATGGGTCTGCTGAGCTGCACTCTTGGGGCACACCTGACCCAGCTAATCAGCTCATTATGAAGTTATCAGCCCTTCAGGTGTGCTGAGACAGGGAGTGGGAGCACACCAGTCAGAACATCCCCTGCAGCAAAACTCCCTGGTACAGTTAAAAGCCAAGCTTCCACATCTCTCACTGATGTTCTAAAGCATTACAGCACAGCCTGACTGCTTTGGTCTAGAATATTCTAGAATCACTCACACCCTGACTGATTTAGTCTAGAATACTCTGGAATCACTTACACCCTGACTGATTTAGTCTAGAATACTCTGGAATCACTTACACGCTGACTGATTTAGTCTAGAATACTCTGGAATCACTTACACCCTGACTGATTTAGTCTAGAATACTCTGGAATCACTCACACCCTGACTGATTTAGTCTAGAATACTCTGGAATCACTCACACCCTGACTGATTTAGTCTAGAATACTCTGGAATCACTCACACCCTGACTGATTTAGTCTAGAATCACTTACGACACTTAAGAGAAGATACTTTTCACCAGTGGTGTTCCAGAGAATACAAGTAGCACAAGAGGAATATTGTGTCTATTTGATGACTTGTATTAATGTTAATTAATGTTCCTTGTAATCATATCAACTTTTTAAATCTTTCTCATATAAAGCATGTTTTTGGACTTAAAATGAAAAATAACATATGAATAAAGAATGTTATTGTTGTTACAAATAGAACAAATCTCACTTTGATGGTACTGGCTGAGTGGCTTTGTTCATCCTAACTGTGTAATATGTTTGGGAATAGGACACAACACTGTCATCTGACTCCTATTCTTGCCATGTTTGAATTCTTGATGGGAAAACAGTGTCAATCCTTCAGACGCTCTGACAAAGACATCCCAGTATGAAGAAGCCACCAGTAGCTACATAATGCTGGAGACAGTATACCAAGCGGCACACGCACCAACAAAGCCGTTCTACCCCACACGCCGCCTGCCACGGCGAAGCCTGACTAACACACTCCGTGTCTCCCTCCTGCACAGATGATTCTTACTGTGCTGGCCTAAAATCAGGTTATGGACTGGAAAAAAAATCAGTTCAATCAATTAAAGGTAAATATGGAGTATGAGACCATTTGCTCTCATGCCACTCACAGGGAAATTGTTTACTCACCTGACACTCCAATTTGTAATTTTGACATTTCTGAACAATATGCAGTTCTTTCAAAATCCGCTTTTCTGCTCTTGACATTACAGAGGCAGTAAAAGAAGAGCATGTTGGGAAATTTTCTACATTAAGCTGACACTTTTATCCAAAGCAACTTACAAGTATGACTGAGCAAAACTTGAGCGTTAAAGGTCTTGCTCAGGGGCCCAACAGTGACAATGTGGCAGGACTTGAACCAGCAACCTTCCGATTACAAGTCCAGAACCGTCACCACTGAGACACCACTACCCCATCATGGCCACTTTATGCTAGGCTCCAAACATCCCTGTTTGATAGCAATCATCGTTCCTCTGACGATAAGACCTGCACATATACTGTAAGCATCAGGGATGTTGGACATACAGGCTGTGTGATGAGTTCAAGTGGCATGTCTGCTCAGACTCTATAAAGCTCCGCCCAGTTCATGAATATTAATATTGTGTTAAAGTAGAGACCATCGTGTGTCATGGTGTGATGATGCACGTTTCTTTGAACCCCAGAGAAAGACAATATCTGAATAACTGTGAATCTGAATGTGTTCTGAGTGTGTGGATGTGCAGATGTGTGCAGGAGAGAGAGAGAGAGAAATAACAGACATTTTTTAAAGCTAAAAATAATTTAAAAAAAAATGTAAGCTCTGAACACTTGTTGGCTTTCAAACTCTTGCACTTTTAGGAAATACTATGCTTCTATGTTCCCTTGCAGAGTACAACAGAAAGTATCAACTGTAACATAGAAATTAAAAATGTACAAATTCCATTGAAATGTGAACAAAATCAACTACTAAAAGCATTTAGAAGGTTTGTATGTTAGAGACGAACTAAAATCAACATTTTGGGCCTGTAACAATGATCAGTTTTTAAAGTCAAACTTTGAACTGATGTCTTCAGGCAGGTTTGCAGTTGGAAGCATCCAGACTTACAGTTATTGTCATCACCTTCCTTCACGTATCTTACGCTAATAATGCTCCCAACTGTAACTCATCATACAGATGAATTCATACACTTCCTGGTATGCCTCCATATATGAAAGATGAAAGCTCTATTATTAGCTTATTTTTATATGTGTACCCCCCTGTGTGGCCCTGTACATGTTTTGAAGACGTCAGCTCAGATCTGGGAGTGGGAGAGGGAGCTCTGCACCAGTCTGAACCGGTCTGGACCAGTCTGAACCGGTCTGGACCAGTCTGAACCGGTCTGGATCAGTCTGGACCGGTCTGGACCAGTCTGAACCGGTCTGGATCAGTCTGGACCGGTCTGGATCAGTCTGGACCGGTCTGGACCAGTCTGAACCGGTCTGGATCAGTCTGGACCGGTCTGGATGTCAAACCACACTCATTAATTCATTCTCCAATATGTGACCCTAAATAATGATGAGGATGATGTCAAGTGGTTACATTACCAAACACTAGAAAACAGAAACAATCCAAGACAACAGTCCAGCAGACAGTTCAACAGACAACAGTCTAACAGTCCAGCAAACAACAGTCCAACATATAACAGACAACAGTCCAGCAGACAGTTCAACAGATAACAATCCAGCAGGCTCAAACTCCTACTGAATGTGTCCCCTGCAAAAGAATTCCCTTGGTAAAAATACAGAGAATGTATTATAAAATCTTATAAAATCAAGAAATACAAGAGAGTTCAAACTAACTGACATTTTACCCAGTTAATCTGTTTCAATTGTACTGTATGACCTTGAGAAATGACCATTACAGTCTTCACAGCCAGTGTTTTAAAAACGTAGAATTCATTTGATATTAATGACATGTCCAGGGACACAGACCTCAGCGTATTCTGACATCTCAAACTCAGCATGTACACTCTGCTATCTCACCCCTCTAACTATCCCTCTCACACACACCTCCCCTCATGTAAACTGCGCACAAACATCTCCTCAGTCGTCTGTATTTAGCCAGGCTAATTTTTCAGCAGAATTCTGCTGGATAGTCTAATTAACATACTGGGGAGAAGGTGGAAGGTCAGCGTTCCAACCCCAGGCCATGCACTTCCAGCCCGCAGGAAACGCTGGAGCGGAAACCTGTAAACCCATTTCACGGCTGATTTAATAGGCTGACTGGACCGCCACAAAGGCCACTCTGACTAGTCTGGCCTGTTTGGTTATTTTCTTATAGTCCCGTGTATTTTAATTATGATCTGTGAAAAACATTATTTCATTATTGGCCTAAAAAATATTTGATGCGATTGTTCTTATGGTCCAGTATACCTGTTCAACAGAAGTTCAACAGTTAATCTGTTAAGGTCAAGGGTTAACCTGGCCCTTGAGGGCAGAACCATCCTTTATCAAATTCCCACAGGCTTTTTGTACTGGGTGACCTCAACACAGCAGTGTTTAGGTTTTGCTACCTGCTCTACAGAGTCGACCGAATACACTTAGACCAACTGCGTTGGAGCGAAGGGTGAAAAACAACAACCATGTAACTTAGCAGCACTGTAAGCCTTCAGTTCAAAATCCTGATTGTACAGACATCACACACAGCTTGGATGGAGACCTGGCAGAACTACAGACCTCAAAAAAACCTTAGCTTTAATCTTAGTTCTGTAGGTCTATTCTGTTTCAAAGACACACGCTTTTGTCTGAAAATAATTTTTAAAGTCAGCAAGAAAGTTGCTGCAGAAAGAAGAAACAAAACAGAACACTTTGTAGTAATCCCAGTTTGGTGTTTAAGGTCTGAGTGAAGGACATAAATGAAAAAAGCTTCACCACATCCAGTGGCTAGCTGGCATTCAAAAGGCATTCACAAGAACCGCTTTGTAAACTTCTCATGGTTAGTTCGAAGCCATTCTCGCTCTCTCTGTGTGTGTGTGTGTGTGTGTGAGATCTTCTCTCTTCCTCATCTGTTTATACTGCATGCAGACTAGCGCTTTAGAGAGATCTGGAACAGAATTCAGAAGCTCTGCTGCCTCCTGCTACCTGCTCAGACAGCCGTTTGGGTTTTTAAACAAAAGGACTGCTACCACACTCTGAAATCCGACAGCCATCCTTTCATTTCATTACCACTTTCTACCAATTATGTCACTGCCACTGGATATTTTGAAGGGAAAAAATAGCATTACATTAGTAAGGATTCCGTTTTAGTTTAGGAAATTAAATATGACAACCTCGGGAAAGGAGTTTTCTCTCGCAGACGTTTCTTGAAACCTTGAAATAACTGCAGGTGATCTGAGACGTTAGCACGCAATAGGAAGCTTCCCCCCTGCAGGGAGGACGTGGAGAAAACACAGTGGGCTGGAATGTTTCTTCTGAATGCATGGAAACAAAGCAATGTGGTTCGGACTGAGGTCTGGGTGGCCAAGGTTTCGGCGGGAAACAGAAGCTGTTCCTTAATGAACATAATTTATGTCAGCGAGCACAGAGGCAGACACGCACGGCACGACGTATCAGATTCAGACGTGTATATAAAATAATGCAAAAGTGTTTTTGTTTTTTTTTAATAGAAATACCTGGAAAAACCTTCCAGAGCGGAAAAGAAATATCATTCCAAAAGGGCCATTAGGCAAGGATGCCATGAATCGGAGAGCAGAGAGACGCTTGGCTCATAAATAAAGTGCCGTGGTTTTCGTCTGCCACTGTGCATCGCAGAAATGGCGCCCTGGACTGACATTATCCACTTCACCTGGACATTAGTCTTAATATCAGCGCCTGCTCTGCAATGCAAACACAATCTCACCACACCAAAAATCCAATACCCGCCATCGCAGGGCCGCACCCTTCGCCTCCGCTGTCAGAAAATGATTTGATTTATTACGATTACTCCTCCAGTCCGGGAAATGGCATCTCACCAAAAAAAAATAAAAAAATCCATGTAACCTTTTAGGTTTTGAATAATGAACCGGCGGCATGGACGCGAGGCTGACGTGGCCATCGCGTGCCGTGAGTGCCAGAGCGGTAATTAAATGATTAATGTCACTGTAAGAATAATCGCAGAGAGTTCACCAGCAATCACCACCGCAAATGTTACATGATCTCGATCTGGAACCTCCTGGACAATCTAGAAGATGCCGCCCGTCTCCTCGTGCTCCATCAGCTGCCCTAATAGCACAACTGTGGACAAATAAACCATTCCGACTAGATTTTGGGGCCTCATTGTTATGCTAAATAAAACAGAGAGAGTGGGAAGGTCACAGGCATGCACACACGGATGTGTTCAAAACATCCCCGCGGGGCCAGCGGAGTCCTTCACACCTCCTTGACTCGTCTGGGTTTATTACAGCGCTGGACAGTTGGCCTCAATACTCCGCTGAAGGACTCCCAGATGTCCGTGAATAACCTCTGTAGGAATCCACCCTCTCCTAAAGTAGGCCTATATTTGCATCCATTTAAGAACTTCAAAAAGTGTGAAGCCCATGTTTCCAAACAGGCGGGAACAGGCCGGGGCGTCTGGCAGAGGGCAGGGAGGATAACGATAAGATTGAACACAGGTGGTCAAAGCTTTGTGTCTTTAACTGAGCTCGCTTGTCCTTAGAGGGAGGATGAGAGACAAGGGGATATGGAACCTTGATCAGTAGTAATCGGTTGTTAAATAATGCATCCGGCATGAAAAACACGGCCCTTATAACCACTGGCTGCACTGTTCATCTCTGAGCTCAGATCAGCTTCTCTACCGCAGCGTAGCCGGAAGGCCTCAGATAAAGATGGTAAAGGAGGGTAAAGGTCCGGGACCCAAATTCCATACCACACAGGAATAGCCTTTATTTCTGTCTCTGGGAAAAGAAAAAAACACACAAACGTAAGAGTCGAGTGCTCCAGTCCAGGGTAGACGCACGAATGAGGTAATGGAGGTAAGGACAGGACAGAGCCTCCAAATTGGCTGGCTGATTAATTGTATTGGTAGACCTTGTGCTAAGCGTGTCCACTGGGAAGCGCCATTCCCAAGGGCAGTGCTCCGTCAGCTTTCCGCTGTGCTGTGCGCTTACGTTTTTCCTGTTTTCACTCGAACAGCACCGGCTGCTACTAATTAATATTCTTAAATAGGTTTGATCTCAGGGAAATCAATACTATGGAAACAGTTCCTGACAAAACTACCTTGTTAAGGAATTCTACTACTGGAGCAGAAACATGAATATGTAGAGATTTTGACTGTACTTGCAGCCTTGCCTGATGGCTCTGGTTATAAAACAAAACGTGCACGTTCTCCACTTGTTTTAATTTGACTGTGAGCTATGGATTTTCCCCCCTTCTCTGAAATCTAAAACTGTTCTGGCTAGCCAGCCGTTACTGCAGACTTCACTGACTTTGCAGTGACTTTGGGCTCTTCTTTTGATGCATTCCTCAGTGAGATCCATTACTAAGACCCAAGAAGTTCTTCTCTGTAATAAGTGTGCGGATGTCAGCACTCTCAGTAATGACAGAGGAGTGAGGCTGCGTGTGGCACATACCCGGAGAGACACTGTGAGGCACTTCTGACCAGACCCATGGCCCTGTTTACCTGGGTGCACAGGCACACCTGGACTTTAATGAGACATGCTCTTTTCAACTCAGCCATTATATTCTGTAAAGGTAGTTAATAACTTTGCTTCTCCCCTACGGTGGGAAATAGATTGCAGTGTAAAAACATCAAATCTGAATCTTTCCTGAACATGTCAGCGAGATTGAAAAGCTTTATATCAGGCATCAACACTACAGCCGAGACAAAGACTAAACATTCAGCCTCATTATTATTCATTTATTTATTCCTCAGTATTCGTCTTCAGTATTTCTCCGTCATATGGACATAAAGGAAGATAATGAGCAAGAATTTATGCTTCTGTGAACTACGTTGACCGTTATGCAAAACTGCTTCTGCCTGTGTCCAATCTGAAGTGCCCTAGCTATTTCAGACACGTGAAAACTCTTCTGCACTTTAGTTTAGCGCTCCACGTGAAAACTACACCGATAACAAGAGTGTGCTATACATTCTGAGTGTCAACACACTGCTGGCCGCTTAAGTGAAACATTTGTGTTTTGTAGAGCCACCAGGTCTCTCTGAACCCTTACAAGACACAAAATGTCAAAATAAATCAGAAAAGACAAGGCTGTGTTGGAAGCAGAGGACTGCAATGGCCAGTTCAGTTGCACACTCTTCATAACGAGTTTACACACAGGCAGTAAACTGATTTAAGAGGTGCCCTGGGTTCAAGGTTGGGGAGACGAGGCCATCTGTCATTTTTTCTAAATGTAATCATGATTCAATTTAATCAGCTGCAGTTGGACAAAAAGACATTATCTGCGCCTGCCACGGCAAGGCCAGGATGGTGTGTGAGTATGTGCCCGCGATTTCACACGTAGAAAAGAAATACAGAACCAAAAGTGTGGCTTGGAA
>NC_137508.1:28365000-28370000 GCF_041902795.1 Electrophorus electricus
ACCACTTTAGAAAAGGTTCAGTGTGAAGAGAATCTATACTGAATTCATTTTTAATACACTAATAAAACCCAAATTAGTTGGTTTTTCCACAGTTGTACTGCAAAACCTAAATTATAATTGAATAGCAAATTGAGTAGCAAAGGCTATTAGAGTGGTGCAGTGTTCCATCGCTAGCAAAATGTCAGAAAAACACGTGGACAAAATAATAAGGCCTTTTTCATGTAGCTTTACAAGGCACAACATGGTGAAGAATGGAAAGCCTCCAGATTACTAATAACCATGACATTACAGATTTTTAAAGCACTCAAACCTTTGCTTGTAGGCACAGTGAGAGAAATAAGAGTTACTGCTTGGGAAAACAAACAAAAAAAATCTATGATTCTTACAATAAAATTTCAATCTATACAGATGTAAAACACCTTTCTCTTGCTATACAGAAGCTGCAGAACACACAGCAAGTGATAATTCAGACTTCAAAGCAATATAGTTTGGGTTCCAAACCCACCCTCTCTCTCAGGCAACAGCCCAGATAACAAATTGTTAGTATATTTTGTTCCGTGTGGTATTAGAAACCATCTCGAGGGACTTTCAGTTTCCTTTAATAACGGGGGGGAAAACCCACGGTTTCAGCCTGAGCCAGTTCACCGTGCTTATTGGAGCAACATAAATTGCTTTGAATACTCAGGTCTGGTGGTCCACCGGGGCTGGTTTAGCCCTCAAGGTGAGAGAGCTGCATGGGGAAGCCTGTAACGCTGACAGGAAGCGCTCGGCTCATTCGAGAGGAGTCAAGGTTAGAGTTCCCTGAGCTGAACTGCACTACGCTAGAGCTGAAAACGTAGGCAGAAAGGTGAAGGGTCATGAGGGTTCTTATTTATTGCTTTTTTATTCTTAACACTATTGTGGGTCTGCTTGCTTATGTATAATGAGGGCTTGCTGGAAGGGAAGAGAGAAAACAGTAAAATTAATGATCAGGCTGGATGTTCCAAATACAGACATGATTTAGATGCCAAAATAAGTTCAATCAGCATTGTAAACACTTACTGTTCACAGTCCTCATGTCTTGTCAAATATTTTCAAAAGCAGCCTATAATTGAAAATAACATGTGACTAGAATAAACCAGACATGCAGTTTGTGATGGCGACATCACCTACATATGAGGTGCTTTCCTACAGCTCTGTTAAGGTCTAGCTGGATCATTGAAGACTTCAGCTTTCAAAGTACCATATTTATTTCTTAGCTGTTTACACGCAGGTCATTCAGACACACTGAAGAGCCTTTATATGTTGAATCTTTGTCTCTCCGAGCAGGCTGTTTGCGCTTCTCTAAATGTGCACAACATCGCTATCTGCATCACCGTCACCAGCGATGCAAGAACGTCCTTCATAACAAATTCTTTTTTATGGTTCAATTGGCAAGACATATTAATAAAAACTAGGACAAGAAAAACAATTTATGGCCACATTTCGACTCCCTAAGCACGCGGAGAACGGCTGAGACTGCGTCTTTATTTCTCATCCATCAATATCCCAGTGCTCAGGTCTAATAAATCAAAGGCCAATGTAAGCATTAGGGGGCGCTGCAAAGCATGGCCGCAAGACATACTCAAAGAAAAACTGTCCCCAGGACAACATGCTGATAACCACTCAGACGTCAGATGTTTCAGTTCTGCTTCAGGAGACGGGCTTAAGGGTTTGTGCCAAGACATATATTATGTGCTTTGTGATTTTAACTACTCTATATACTGAAAATAGACTCAAATTGTAAACCTACACAACGGCCATTTTGCTTCAGCTTTCAAAAAAGACAAAAAAGACACTTTTTTGAAAACTGAAACAAAACTGAAAACTGAGATGTAGCAAAAACAGCGGCTCGCTGGAGCTGGGACACCAGGGGAAGATATAGTTCAAGATTCAGATACATAGTGGCATCATTTCAGCATTTTAATTAGCAGGTTTTAGAAGGGATGCGTGATTACATGGCAAATGGCACCAGCCAAACTTTTATTTGTAATCACGTCCCTCCTGCTCTCAACAAAATGCAACAACAGTTGTCAGCCTCCCATGTTGTCAGCCTCCCACTTCCAGTATACAGAGACAGTCATACAGCGGTGTGTACGCACAAGGCCATAATGAACACTGAAACACAACTGCTACAGCAAAGGCTATATGGACCCTGTAGTGTAATAATATTAGCAGATGGACCCTGTAGTTTAATAATATTAACAGATGGACCCTGTAGTGTAATGTTATTAGCCTATGGACCCTGTAGTTTAATAATATTAGCAGATGGACCCTGTAGTATAATAATATTAGCAGATGGACCCTGTAGTATAATAATATTAGCAGATGGACCCTGTAGTGTAATGTTATTAGCCTATGGACCCTGTAGTTTAATAATATTAGCCTATGGACCCTGTAGTTTAATAATATTAGCAGATGGACCCTGTAGTTTAATAATATTAGCAGATGCACCCTGTAGTGTAATGTTATTAGCAGATGGACCCTGTAGTTTAATAATATTAGCAGATGGACCCTGTAGTGTAATGTTATTAGCCTATGGACCCTGTAGTTTAATAATATTAGCAGATGGACCCTGTAGTATAATAATATTAGCAGATGGACCCTGTAGTTTAATAATATTAGCAGATGGACCCTGTAGTGTAATGTTATTAGCCTATGGACCCTGTAGTATAATAATATTAGCAGATGGACCCTGTAGTTTAATAATATTAGCAGATGGACCCTGTAGTATAATAATATTAGCAGATGGACCCTGTAGTTTAATAATATTAGCAGATGGACCCTGTAGTGTAATGTTATTAGCCTATGGACCCTGTAGTATAATAATATTAGCAGATGGACCCTGTAGTTTAATAATATTAGCAGATGGACCCTGTAGTATAATAATATTAGCAGATGGACCCTGTAGTCTACCGTTATTAGCATACAGAACATGTAGTCTAACGTTATTAGCATATGGAAACTGTAGTCTACCGTTATTAGCATACGGAAACTGTAATCGAACGTTATTAGCATACGGAAACTGTAGTCTACCGTTATTAGCATACAGAACATGTAGTCTAACGTTATTAGCATACGGAAACTGTAGTCTAACGTTATTAGCATACGGAAACTGTAGTCTACCGTTATTAGCATACAGAACATGTAGTCTAACGTTATTAGCATACAGAAACTGTTGTCTAACATTATTAGCATACGGAAACTGTAGTCTAATGTTATTAGCATACGGAAACTGTAGTCTAACGTTATTAGTATACGGAAACTGTAGTCTAACGTTATTAGCATACGGAAACTGTAGTCTAATGTTATTAGTATACGGAAACTGTAGTCTAACGTTATTAGCATATGGAAACTGTAGTCTAACGTTATTAGTATACGGAAACTGTAGTCTAACGTTATTAGTATACGGAAACTGTAGTCTAACATTATTAGTATACGGAAACTGTAGTCTAACGTTATTAGCATATGGAAAATATTTCCTCCTCTGCCCAAAATACAAATCAGTAAGTTCTTCTAAAACTGTTGAAAAGTTTAATAATGCATTCCCTTGTTTTCCCCTAACTCTGAAAACTTTATGCTGTACTTGGAGAAGTGACTTTAGCAACCAATTATGCTTCAGGTCTGAGACATGTTAGGAAGACGAAATAAGTGAATATTACTCTGATATGACTACCATGCAGGACTTGAGTACAAATATTCACTGAAAATTATGACAATACCAAGTGCATTGAAACAGTTGCAGTATGTCTAAAATGCAATATGCATGTAATCATAACATTGATGTTAAAGGAAAAGACCATGTAATCAAAAGGAAAAAACAGACATTTGCCTTCATGTACCAAGTATTGGGCACGTTAAAAATAAATAACAATAAATGTGTAAATGTAAGTTCTTTTTAAATGGTTCATCACTCTCCAAAGTAGGGAGGTAAGAGTGGAAGAAACAGTGGGTCAAACTAAATATAAATGTCATTATAAATAAAAGTAGTGTACCCACTGTCAGCAGTGTAAAGGAGTACATAAGGTTCTACGCACAGCTGACAGATCCAGAGTTGGTCATTTTTTTTCTTGATTTATTTTCTGTAAGGTACCTCTGAGGTCAAAAGGTCATTCTCACCCTTGTCTGCTGTCAAACTTGAGAGACGCTTGCAGAGCAGGAAGCACCGCCTTCAGAGACAAAACATCGAGCTACTGCAGAAATAAATAAATAAACAAAGCATGTAAACCAATATCTGAACCAGGCTGAGGGGCTGTCTCCTTCTTTACTGCATTTGCATAATGCGAGACAGATGAGAACAGTTAGTGGAGAGAAATGTGGCCTTGTTTGTATTTGTTAGGTTTTTTATGTATTAACTGTGTGTTTTTCCATATACATCTGCCATTCTGGCTCCAGCTAACAGCCACAGCGCCACCAAGCTGTCGGATTCCTGATGGGTGTTCACTGAGACGCAAGGCATTCACGGTTCCCCCCCAAAAATGCGAAAATAGAAAAATATATCCTCAGACCTAACAATCCTTTTCCTGTAAGGAAACAATTTTCAGAGTTTCAGAAAAAGAGAGAGAGATTGGTTTTTACTTGGAGACGATGTATGTGAAACGTAAAAGTTCAATCACCCTCAGCACTGATGCCTAAACACCCCTGAGTCTCCTGGAGGCCAGTGAAGCCCCTGACCTAGAGTGTCAGCACAGTATCTTATGGTCTGTCCAAAACTGACCATACATGTGTTTAATCCCAGAAGATATCTTTTGCTTTGCTCATTGTGTCATGTAACCTGTAGAGCTACATATGAAAATAAAGTTTGTTTTAGTATTACATTTATTTAATAATAATAATAATAACAACATTTTCAGACACTTTGTAAGGTAGTGGCACATGCATCTTTAGATGCAAATACACAAACCGTCTTACCAACACTGACATGCATCTGAAGATCACCACACACCAAAGAAAACACCATGTGTACCAATATGAATACCAGT
>NC_137508.1:28375000-28425000 GCF_041902795.1 Electrophorus electricus
CCGGGTTTGAGGTTTATTAACATTTTGGATTGACCGACAGCACTGTAGTTGTTCACTAATAAAATGAATCATCAAAAATACAACTTGCCTAATAATTGTGCATACAGTGTATGTAAGTGCACTGTAGCAATCAAATTAGCCGTAAATCTGTGTGAAGGACAAGATGACTCTTTTCATCCTGTTGAAATGGCTGTTGCATATAGTTCATGACTCACTCACTCCACTGCAGCTTCTGACGTCCTAAACAGCCAGGCAGGGCCACTGTTAAAACCTTCAACTTTGACAAACCTCCTTTTTAAAACTATGCTGTGTGTTTTTGAAAATCACAATATTAAAAAAAAGAAAAAGATTACTTGTATTTTATGTTAATTCAGAACCTTTTCAATGGAACTTGATAGAAAGCACATAGACATGACTACAGACTACTATTATCCTATTTTTGGGGAAAAAAGGCACATAAGAGGGTTTTTGCAGACTTGATTTGACACCTTTTAAGTCCATTGAAAATGTCAGACGTATGGTAAGAGTCTCAATAAGAAAGATATTAGTGAGGGTGTGTTATTGGGGGTTTATAACAAGGTGAAGGTTTAAAACATATCCTTTAGTCAAGCACCACACACAGAGAGAAAATAATGTACTAATAGATGATCACATGTTTACGATTACTGGGACAGCAGATGACATCAGGTATAGCTGTTAGAATTTATTTACAGTGCGTATAAATTAAGGGCAACTGGTTTAACTATTACTATTTTAACTGAGATTGGATTGGTGGAAGACACTGGTTTTCAGTAGGTTTTATTTGTGTGTTTGTGTCCGCCAATTAATAAGTAAATAATTATGTAACTCTGCTCAAAAACAAAGAGGTGATCCAGAATGAATAAGGCATAACTATCCTTCTGTCTGATCTTCCAGAACAGACCCAGGACTGTTCCTAGGCAGGAGTTCATATTAATCAGGTCCCACACAAAGGCACACATTAGTCAGTTCCAGCATAAAGCCAGAGACAGTTAAGGTCAGGACAGGGAAAATTAAGCAGTTATAGCTTTCACCTGAATACATTTGCATGAAATTCAAATAAATCAATACAGCATTTTATAATTCCTATGAATTCTTCATGAGTTCACATGAGATCATATTACATCGATGTTTGCTGGACTGGGGCTCAGATCATGTGCACTACCTGAGATACATATATTAATCAGTAAAGAGAAGGAATGGTGCAGACCAAAAAACAATATGTCCAAAAAGACAGAGACAGACCTAGGTAGAGACAGACCCAAGTAGAGACAGAACCAGGCAGAGACAGACCCAAGTAGAGACAGACCCAGGTAGAGACAGACCCAAGTAGAGACAGAACCAGGCAGAGACAGACCCAGGTAGAGACAGAACCAGGCAGAGACAGACCCAGGTAGAGACAGACCCAGGTAGAGACAGAACCAGGCAGAGACAGACCCAGGTAGAGACAGACCCAAGTAGAGACAGAACCAGGCAGAGACAGACCCACGTAGAGACAGAACCAGGCAGAGACAGACCCAAGTAGAGACAGAACCAGGCAGAGACAGACCCAGGTAGACAAAGACCCAGGTAGAGACAGAACCAGGTAGTGACAGAACCAGGCCGGCAAGTTGATGCTGAGCACGGCAATTAGCACTAAGAAAGTTTTAATGTTCAGTGCAACAAGGCTCTGTGTGTGTGTGTGTGTGTGTGTGTGTGTGTGTGTGTGTGTGTGTGTGTGTGTGTGTGTGTGTGTGTGTGTGTGTGTGTGTGTGTTTGTGCACGCGCGCGTGTGTGCATCTGGATCAGGCTATGTTTTACATTCTTCCTGTTATAGAGTCCTGCTAAGACAGTATATCTGTTTGCTGATAAGCAGGTGTTTGTACTGTGTGCTGGTTTTTATTACTGGTAATGGGTTTCACATCCATCAGTATGAGATTCCTGATAACACATCACGACGCTCTAGTAGAAGACTGGGACACTGGATCAGCACGGCCTTTACTGTTTAACCGACCTCTTATCTTAGTCCTCACCGTGTTTCCAACCCAAAGTTACAGCCACAACACAAGCAGTTCATGGTTTCATCCGCTGCAGGGAAAGTAAAATATAAGATCAAAACAATGAAAATGTTTTCTGTCTATGCTGCACAGTGTGATAAAGCATAATGGATGTTCTCAGCCTAATATCTGTTTATTCAACTACACCAAGCATCCAACAGCAGCCTTATCTGAAGCAGCTATCTGACTGATCGAAAATGCTCGGGATTGAATGGACTGCAATTTACGCTACAAAATACCCAAATAAAGTGTTGTGAATCTTCATCTCTCAGCACTGTTTGCAAACCCCAAGCTAGAAGGTCTTCACACACACGCTAGCACACAGATCATATACAGCACAGGTCGTTAGAGGCTACTTATCACTTTTGACATTTGAAAAAGAACAGGATTTTTTGAAGAACCAAGAAGACAAAGAGTCCCATATACACACAGTACACACACCCCACAAAGACACACACCCACGTACACACACCCACATACACACACCCCGACAAAGACACACACCCACATACACCCCCCCCACAAAAACACACCCACATGCAGACACCCCCACATGCACACACCCACATACACACACCTCCACAAAAACACACTCACATACACACACCTCCACAAAAACACACCCTCATACACACACCCCGACAAAGACACACACCCACATACACACCCCTCCACAAAGACACACACCCACATACACACACCCCGACAAAGACACACACCCACATACACACACCTCCACAAAAACACACCCACATACACACCCCTCCACAAAGACACACACCCACATACACACCCCTCCAAAAAGACACACCCACATACACACCCCCCACAAAAACACACCCACATACACCCCCCCCACAAAAACACACACCCACATACACACACCTCCACAAAGACACACACCCACATACACACACCTCCACAAAGACACACACCCACATAAAGTTTCATGCTCTGACTGTAGTCCCACCCCTAGGTCACTGGATCTACAGAAATAGTCCAGTATTTATGCGTTATCCCTAAATCAGTCCTGAGTAACAGCCACCACATTTCAGAAATCATGTAAGTGTCAGTGTTTAGCTTCATAATCATTACAGTGTTAAACAGCCGTGATCCTCAGCAGGCGAACAGAAACATTATGAACTCTTGCTCCACTGACAAGAGAAGGCCAATTCCAGAAGCTTCTGCTGTCTTTATAGTTTTAATTATAACCTGTTTTCCTGCTTATTAACCGGCCCACACCTGCGTGGCCCATTCCATACCAGAGGTCCATCCCCAGGAACGCAGCTCATAAATACAGTAGAGCCTAACTGGATATGGTAGCTGTGAGCTGAACTCTGAACAGCTTCCCATGCTGCTAAATTAAAGTGGAGGAGATGAACTCCTGTTCATGGGGAGAATGATTACGTCTCACTGGGCCGACTGAGACAAACGACTACAGCGTGAAGAAAAGAACAAAATGCAGAGAGAGAGAGAAAGAAAGAGAGATGGTGATCGAGAGAGAGAGGGAGCGTGAGTGAGTGAGTGAGTGAGTGAGTAAGTGAGTGTGTGTGTGCACTCAGCTGTGTGTGTGTGTGTGTGTGTGTGTGTGTGTGTGAGTGTGTGAGTGTGTGTGTGTGTGTGTGTGTGAGTGTGTGTGAGTGTGTGAGTGTGTGTGTGTGTGTGTGTGTGTGTGTGTGTGCGTGCAGAGCTTCTGTCTCTCTGGAGAGGTAAGTGATGTCTGTGACCCCGAGCCTGGAGTGTGTGATGTACTTGTTAGCACACTTAGGCATTAACGGTGGGACACTAATTAGTTCTAGCAGCTCCTCCCCATCACAGCACACAGAGAGACACAACCCACACTGACCAAGAGGAGTGAACAGAACCACTTATGTAGACGCAGACGCATTGGTGGAGACACACCTGCGTCACAGAGTCACTGATGGAGATGCACCTGCGTCACAGAGTCACTGATGGAGATGCACCTGCGTCACAGACACATTGATGGAGACGCACCTGCATCACAGAGTCACTGATGGAGATGCACCTGCGTCACAGACGCATTGATGGAGACTTACCTGTGTCACAGACGCACTGATGGAGACGCACCTGCGTCACAGACGCACTGATGGAGACACACCTGCGTCACAGAGTCACTGATGGAGACACACCTGCATCACAGAGTCACTGATGGAGATGCACCTGCGTCACAGATGCATTGATGGAGACTTACCTGCGTCACAGACGCACTGATGGAGACGCACCTGCGTCACAGACGCACTGGTGGAGACGCACCTGCATCACAGACGCACTGATGGAGATGCACCTGTGTCACAGACGCATTGATGGAGACACACCTGCGTCACAGAGTCACTGATGGAGACGCACCTGCGTCACAGAGTCACTGATGGAGATGCACCTGCGTCACAGACGCATTGATGGAGACTTACCTGCGTCACAGAGTCACTGATGGAGATGCACCTGCGTCACAGACGCATTGATGGAGACTTACCTGTGTCACAGACGCACTGATGGAGACGCACCTGCGTCACAGACGCACTGATGGAGACACACCTGCGTCACAGAGTCACTGATGGAGACGCACCTGCGTCACAGAGTCACTGATGGAGACACACCTGCATCACAGAGTCACTGATGGAGATGCACCTGCGTCACAGACGCATTGATGGAGACTTACCTGCGTCACAGACGCACTGATGGAGACGCACCTGCGTCACAGACGCACTGGTGGAGACGCACCTGCGTCACAGACGCACTGATGGAGATGCACCTGTGTCACAGACGCATTGATGGAGACACACCTGCGTCACAGAGTCACTGATGGAGACGCACCTGCGTCACAGAGTCACTGATGGAGATGCACCTGCGTCACAGACGCATTGATGGAGACTTACCTGCGTCACAGAGTCACTGATGGAGATGCACCTGCGTCACAGACGCATTGATGGAGACTTACCTGTGTCACAGACGCACTGATGGAGACGCACCTGCGTCACAGACGCACTGATGGAGACGCACCTGCGTCACAGAGTCACTGATGGAGACACACCTGCATCACAGAGTCACTGATGGAGATGCACCTGCGTCACAGACGCATTGATGGAGACTTACCTGCGTCACAGACGCACTGGTGGAGACGCACCTGCGTCACAGACGCACTGATGGAGACACACCTGCATTACAGACTCACTGAAAGAGACTCACCTCCACCACAGAACAGGTTTAAATGCGCACACACACCAAAATAAAAACTCAATCACAGAGAAGAACACTAATAAACACTAATAATCTAGAACAGAGACAAAAGTGAACAAGCCACATAACAACTACATTTAAAAACATTACATTTAAACTACATGAAACCGCAGAGAGGTGCTTTGCATTATGGGATGCTGACTGTCTGTGGTGAATGGTGCAATATCCTATAGAGGTTTCACACACACATGCACACACACGCACGCACGCACACACACACACACAGAGAATGGGCTAAGAGGCAGACAGGCAGCAGTGTTGGGAGAAGAGGTAGGTTGTTAGCTGAGATTCAAACGTGTTCAATTTATGTTCACTTTCACTTTAACCCTGAAATGATGGTGACACAACCTGACATGAGCCTATTAGTACAGACTGGCTAATCCAACCCTAATCATGCAACGACACAAAAAAAAGTGCTTTCAATTTTAAAAAGTGTGCATTTAAATATATTTCAGCCCTGCCACCAACCTTTTACTGCTGTTGTCTGAATATATGAATGCATTTTGAGTGTAAATAAAACAATAATTCATATCTATGTCATAGCACAGATTATTTGAATATTCACTGGCTACTGTGTCACTTTAATTCCTGTTAGCTCAAATTTCACTTTCTATCTTTATATTGTTCTGGTACAGCATTTCAGAGCAGCGACTAATATAACAATGAGAACCCAGATTAAATTATGCAGCTGTAGGTTAAATATTGTGGCACCACAAATCTACTTTAAAAGATTCTTACTAAAAATGGTCTTAATTACCCTGGATGTGGAACACTGACCACCTCTGTGCTGATACACCACGACACTATAGAATGCTGGCTTTGCCTCACTTTAGACTGTTACATGTGTAAACCAGAATTGTATGTCTTTTTATGTGTTTTTAACTGCAAAGGTGCAACAACTTTGCTGCTGTACTGAGCCTGTTTCAGCTAGCTTTGATGTGTGGACTAGCTAAGTCTTTTAGGTCCTCCGCCCCCCCACACTCAAGATGGGAATGACCACATCCTGCTTCTATTAGCATCTCATAATCAGAGCGTCTGATGCAGCTGTTAGTCACTTTAATGCTCATGTCATCCAAACACGTTTTCCCCAAAGCAGCAGTGTGAATCTCAGCCCTTATCACACCGCAAGGCGGACGGTAAATTGCCCGTGTTTTGACACTTTGATTGCTGGCTAATATTAAACCTCTTTGTGGGGGTTTTTCCTGCCTTTACAATATTTCACACTCAGGCTTTTGGGAGGAAGAGACAGTGACTCTGTTAGGTAAATCTGTCACAACACTTAGTTTTTGTGTTGAATTTGCAATTTATTGGCACTCTTAAGTTAAAAACTGCCCTGAGTAACTGCCCTGGGTAACAAGTGTGTTTCAGAGAATAAAGTGTTAAGCTAATGCAAATCTTCACACACAGTTTTACTTGTGCAGAGCTGAAGAAGCCAAACAAACAGGAGAGATGCTGTTTAAGCTAATTAATACCGCGATGGTACCCTTGAAATTACTTGACAAGAACAGGCATAAATATGCACAGCACTGCAGCAAACCGAACTCTGAATATGTATAGGCCTTCATATTCATATCCTCCTGCAGACGTATCTCCCTGAACTGTGACTTGTGTCTTGTAAGGTCTTCTACTGTCAGGCCCAGGAATATTTATACTTTTTAATTTCCATTTAATAAAACGTCAGCGTATCAGTGGAGCAGATAAATTAATGCATTTGACCTTGGCTCACCTTGCCCGTTTTCCTCTCGACAGCAGTAAAAGCAAAAATGAGTCAAATGATTTTTCAGACAGCGCATTATATTTCACATCATGGATTTGCTATTATTTCAGTAACTGGGCCATAACTCCAGCTAGATGTGGAGTCGCCTCTTTGTCTCACATGTGGCCCTGTCATCTTGTCAATATGTGATTACTGGCCACAGCCTGACTGCAGCCTGCTTGTGAAGCTGAACGCCATTGATTGGCTGTGCAGTGGAAAGCTCGGTGAGGAGATGTGTTTTCGATTGGTCGCAGCCTGGGAGTTCTGGGAACAGGGTCCTCTCCCTTATCACAGCGCATGCAGGTGTCTGTGGCACAGACATGACTGGCAGCTGGCGGGTTTATCCATAGTTTTCATCTCCGCTGCTCTACCAGTGCTCAAAAATCCAAAACATAATTTCAAGCTACATGACAGCTGTCACTCTAATCTGTCGATATTTAAATATTTAATTGGATTGAAAGATGAAACATGATGTAGCTCGTTAGGAATGCTGGCTGCTCCAGAATTGGGATAATGAGTATGGATTTCCATTTCAACCAGAAATCCCAATATGCTAAATGTGAATCTCAACATGCTCCCTTTTACTTGATGGTCTTAATAGGTGGTCACCAGATTCTGTCAAGAGTGAAGTATGTGCTACTGTGTTTCCCAAAGCCAAAGGACAGGGCTACAGTGTGAACACTCAATGAACACTCAGTGAAGGAACACCCAGTGAACACCCAGTGAACACCCAGTAAACACCCAGTGAACACTCGGTTATTCGCATGCACATCAGTGCAGGAGTGTCTGTCATCTCTTACTTTGTGCACAAGCAAACAATTAACTGTGTTCTTTTCAGTTGAACACTCTTCACATGATGCATTGCATAATTAGCCCCAGGGCCCGCACGGAGTGTATTGTAATGTACTTACAATAACTAATTGTGCTTGCCTAACGCATCTTCTCCAAACAGCTTGTTGAGCACTTTGTTTGAAAGCAACATTCATTAAAGAGTAAACGAAGTTCGGCACGTTTAAAGGACACACGGCTACACAGGATCACGTTTCGTGGTATAATAGTTATGACAGTTTAATTACCTTCCCTATGCCATAGCTGAAGCGCATATTTTACAACTCCATTAGACTGTCATTGGGTCTCAGATGGAAACTGAAACAAAATGTTTCCTTTGTCATTGTTACATATCACTTTACAGAACTCAAACAGAGGTTAAGTTGCATCTAGAAACCCGGTGAGCCAGAACACAAAATAAACATCAAAGCAGTTATACGACAATGAGCAGATCATATGAGCAGGCCTCAAACACGGTGCACTTCCACATTCCAGAGTAAAGTCCGTCTGACCATGGGCAGAAGACCTGGCGCTTGGGCACATACCCAGGGGAGAGCATCTGTGACTCAAACACTCCATCCCACAGAGTAGAGCTGCCAGTGCAGGTCGTTTAAAGGTCCAGATCCTCATTCTTATTTCCCCCCTGGGCAGAATGAACACTGCATTTGCAGAAGCACTCCAGCCTGGTTAGAAAGTCAGTCTGTCACGGCAGGCAGTGACGGCTCTGCGTTTGTGGACGTAAGATGATAACAGGAAGTGTGCGCAGTATAGACACTTACCCTTTTCTCTCCCTGGAACCAAACTGACCTGCTGTCTAAAGCCATGGCAGCTAAAATGAAGGTGTTTGTGAAGCACATGGAGCACAATCATACAGAAGTCAAACGTACACACCACATTACATCACAACACATGTAAAGGATTCTGAAGGTGATTAATAAACCCGATTAGGAGCTCCCAGATGGTGTACCAGGAAAGCAACCTGTCATCCTATCTCCATGACAACCTGTCACCCTATCACCATGACAATTAAACTGTCAACCTATCATCATGACAAACTGTCATCCTATCACCATGACAATTAAACTGTCATCCTATCACCATGACAAAAACAGTCACTCTATCACCATGACAATTAAACAGTCACTCTATCACCATGGGAATTAAACAGTCACTCTATAACCATGACAATTAAACTGAACTGTCACCCTATCACCATGGTAATTAAACAGTCACTTTATCACTATGACATTTATTTGGGTGGGAGGGGTTGCGTCACTCTGTCCCCTGTCAATCACACTGACATTAGCCAATCGTGAATGTCTGTGTGCTAATGAGGGCAGTGAGCGTTTTCAGTGTGTCCAGCTGCCCTGTGTCGTAATGTGGGCAGCAGCTGCAGAACGTGATGACTGGAGTCACGTCTTGGAGGAAAGGCACGCTAACGAAGCCCTCCGTGGATGCTAGCTGCCGTATGAAGGGAGCGTGAACTAGTTGGTTTTTGAGAATTGGCATAATGAAAAAGGTTGAGAGAAAAATGGGCTAAAAATGTATGATAAATAAATTTGTATTAAAAAGAATAAAATAAAGTGTTATGTTCTATTCTTGAAGCACATTTTATGGACATGACACGAATGCTCTAAACAAACAAACAAACCAATATTCTAATATTGTCAGCTTCAATATATTTTGCTTACACTGGCATGAAAGTAGAGCTAACTGTCACAATCAATCCCTTTCAGCTTCCTTGTTTTCCCTGTCTTGTGTTTCAGTTCCATTCCATGGTTTCGTTTTCTCCACCCCTTGTTTGATTTTCCACACCTGTCCCTCATTTCTAGTATTATGTTCATGTGTTATGTTCATGTATTTAAACCCTGTCTGGAGCCCAGTGTTTTGCTGTTCATTTGAATGTGTTAGGCTTCATTGCGTTTATGTTGAATTGTTGCGTTTATGTTATTGTGACTGTGTTGGTTTGTACTCCGTGTATTCGAGCCTTTGTGTTTCTTAGCCCTGAGTTTTCCTGTCTTTGTTATAGCCTGCTTCCCCTGTTTGCCTCCGTGTGTTTGTTTTGTTAATCATATATCCCCGTACTCTCCGTGTTGGCTCTTTGACCCTGGACTGCCTTAACGACTCTGATTTTGGATTTTCCCATAATAAATCTCGCTCCTCTCCGCACATGCATCCGCCTCCTTACTGCTCAACGTTACACTAACCAGCTTTATATAACGTAATTGTACAATTTAACTGCCACTTATAAAACATTCCCACTTCACAACCTTTAGGGGGAATCATATCAAAATGTAAATGACTGGTATTGCCCTCTACTGCTGGGGTAAACGCATTTAGAGCATGCTGGGTAGAATGCCTCTCAGGCCTGGGGGGACTGCCTCTCGGGCCTGGCGGGACTGCCTCTCGGGCCTGGGGGGACTGCCCCTCGGGCCTGGGGGGACTGCCTCTCGGGCCTGGGGGGACTGCCCCTCGGGCCTGGGGGGACTGCCCCTCGGGCCTGGGGGGACTGCCTCTCGGGCCTGGCGGGACTGCCTCTCGGGCCTGGGGGGACTGCCCCTCGGGCCTGGGGGGACTGCCTCTCAGGCCTGGGGGGACTGCCCCACGGGCCTGGGTGGACTGCCCCTCGGGCCTGGGGGGACTGCTTCTTGGGCCTGGGGGGACTGCCTCTCGGGCCTGGGGGGACTGCCTCTCGGGCCTAGGGGGGACTGCCCCACGGGCCTGGGTGGACTGCCCCTCGGGCATGGGGGGACTGCCTCTCGGGCCTGGGGGGACTGCCTCTCGGGCCTGGGGGGACTGCCCCTCGGGCCTGGCGGGACTGCCCCTCGGGCCTGGGGGGACTGCCCCTCGGGCCTGGGGGGACTGCCTCTCGGGCCTGGCGGGACTGCCTCTCGGGCCTGGGGGGACTGCCCCTCGGGCCTGGGGGGACTGCCTCTCGGGCCTGGCGGGACTGCCTCTCGGACCTGGGGGGACTGCCTCTCGGGCCTGGCGGGACTGCCTCTCGGGCCTGGGGGGACTGCCCCTCGGGCCTGGGGGGACTGCCTCTCGGGCCTGGCGGGACTGCCTCTCGGGCCTGGGGGGACTGCCTCTCGGGCCTGGCGGGACTGCCTCTCGGGCCTGGGGGGACTGCCTCTCGGGCCTGGGGGGACTGCCCCTCGGGCCTGGGGGGACTGCCTCTCGGGCCTGGGGGGACTGCCTCTCGGGCCTGGCGGGACTGCCTCTCGGGCCTGGGGGGACTGCCCCTCGGGCCTGGGGGGACTGCCCCTCGGGCCTGGGGGGACTGCCTCTCGGGCCTGGCGGGACTGCCTCTCGGGCCTGGGGGGACTGCCTCTCGGGCCTGGCGGGACTGCCTCTCGGGCCTGGGGGGACTGCCTCTCGGGCCTGGCGGGACTGCCTCTCGGGCCTGGGGGGACTGCCCCTCGGGCCTGGGGGGACTGCCCCTCGGGCCTGGGGGGACTGCCTCTCGGGCCTGGGGGGACTGCCCCTGAGGCCTGGTTGCTGAGTCCATCATTGAGTGCCACCACTGCCTCCTCTGCAGCAAGAAACCATCTAACAGCCAGTAGTCCGTGTTAACGTGGCAAACACAGCTCACCAGCTCTTATGTTTTGTAATTTCTAATTACTTTCATTGTTGGTACAGAGCATGCATGAGTAGAAGAGATGCAAACGAAATGCTAATCTCCTAATTTCAGGGCTAACCTTTTGAAATAGCCATTATTTCTCATTAAGCACAAAGACTTGCAAAGTGACACACCCTCAGCAAAGGGACTCGCCCTCAGCATGGAATTCTTCGGCAAAGCAGGGAGCGTGGAGAGGACAGCCTCATTTAAGTGTTGAACATGTTTACTTCTAATATCTCAGTTTCTTGTGGGCTGCAGGATGTAATAAAACAATGTTTTACTTCAGAGAGTCCATTATTCTCATGAATCCTATTCAGACTAAACAATACCCACGCTGCATCATCCGCATAGAATCCTGGATTAAAAGATCAAGATAATGCTAATGGAATATGTTTTTATTTCTTTCTACAGGGTGAGCACTCATGATTCCTAAAACATAATATAAGTAAAATGTTAAAGATTCAGTCAGGATTTTCTTTCCATGTTATCTCTGTGGTTAGAGCACCCTTCTCAGCCCTATTTATGGGAGTTCAGGGACAATAGTATCAATCAGGCTTTTTCCTTAACGCTTTTTCCCAGATGAGTCATTCTATGAACCAAACAGCAGTGTTTATCAACTGAATTACAATATCATTCATGAGTCACAAATGGTTTTCAGTTTGTCCTGGAGTTCAGACTGAAACAGCACAATTCTTAATTACACCAGAACTGCGGTAGCACTCTAATCTCATAACTCACATAAGAACAAACACTTCTCACTAGTTCATTTATTATCAAATCAAATGGTAATTGCTTTTTCTTCCTCAATTACAGTGACTCCATAGTGCTACCATGCAGATATTATGCACTTTTCACCTTGGAAGGATAATAAATCACACTGCAATCCCCCCTTCATCAACCTCCCAGGATATTTCCAATATTTTTTTCTCCACCGAGGTAAATTGCCTTTAGATAGGTTTACTGTTCCCTGTCAAATCAAATGTGGACTTGTGAGGTGCTTGATGGATGTGTGAACTGGTTTTAATTGTGAGGCAGAGGGGCCCAAGCCAAGCAGGGAGGAATAGTTGAATCATTTAGCAGGTATTTTTAGGAGCAGGGGGCACACAATAAGATCAACAT
The DNA here is from genome assembly GCF_041902795.1 of Electrophorus electricus. Classification (NCBI taxonomy): domain Eukaryota; kingdom Metazoa; phylum Chordata; class Actinopteri; order Gymnotiformes; family Gymnotidae; genus Electrophorus; species Electrophorus electricus. The sequence continues at coordinate 28,387,632 of NC_137508.1, forward strand.
TAACCCAGGGACAGATGAGCACTGTTTTGAACAGATGGCACAATCATTTGGAAAAACCCCAGAGGCTTGGGGGGGCTAACACACACCAGCCCTGGAGACACGGCACAGGCAAAGTCAACTGTGTACACAAGCACAGGCAGAGTGAACTGTACACATACAAGCCCAGGCAGAGTGAACCACACACACAAGCCCAGACAGAGTGAACCCCACACACACAAAGGCAAAGAGAGAGTGAACCCCACACACAAGCCCAGACAGAGTGAACCCCCCACACACAAAGGCACAGAGAGAGTGAACCCCACACACACAGAGGCACAGGCAGAGTGAACCCCACACACAGGCACAGAGAGAGTGAACCCCATAGACAAGCCCAGACAGAGTGAACCCCACACACAAAGGCACAGAGAGAGTGAACCCCACACACAGGCACAGACAGAGTGAACCCCACACACAGGCACAGAGTGAACCCCACACACAGGCACAGACAGAGTGAACCACACACAAAGGCACAGAGTGAACCACACACAAAGGCACAGACAGAGTGAACCCCACACAAAGGCACAGACAGAGTGAACCCCACACAGAGGCACAGACAGAGTGAACCCCACACACAGGCACAGAGTGAACACCACACAGAGGCACAGACAGTGAACCCCACACACAGGCACAGAGTGAACCCCACACACAGGCACAGAATGAACCCCACACACAGGCACAGAGTGAACCCCACACAAGCTCTCACACTTTGCTCTCCGCAGGTGACAAAAGTCCTGCCACATCTGTGGAAAATGCAACATTATATACATTATATACATTTAATACATTATATACATTATATACATTTAATACATTTAATTAATCTCCCTTTAAGAAATGTACCCAGTGTAACAAAATAAGTGCTCATTATTTACTTTAGCATAAACCTTTTTCTTATATTTTCTCAGTCAGTAGTGTATATTGAAATTTTTATTGACTTATGAAGCACCTTGAAATCACCTTGTGTATAAAAGTGAACCTGCCGTGGAGGTGAGTGGTCAGACTCCGTGTGCCGGCTGGTGAGGACTATGTGCTAGCCGTGTTCCATTTCCAGTGGTAAGTGTCTGACTGCAGGACCAATGCCTACCACCGTTTTCTGGTTGAACAGTGAACTCTAAACCAAACAGTGATAACAAACTCCAGCAGCCCTGCAGTGTCTGATACACTCACACTAGCAAAATGCTCACGTTAGTCACACTGGAGCACTGAGAACAGTCCGTCATCCAAGGACATCTGGTCCTGCTTTTGGGAACTTAGCTACTGAAAACGAAGGTGAAGGATGGCTGACAAATTTAACTGCAGACTGTAACTTTAAACATCTATAATGAACCTTTAATTTGTGTGCTTCTAAACACCGGGCCTGGATGCTAAGGCCCTCAGTTACTGCTCTGCTGGTGCTGAAGACCAGACTGGCTGCTATTAGGAGGTGAACAGGCTGATGTAACGTGCATGCAGGCAGGGTTGGATGCACTAAGAGCACAAACAGCAACCGAGGGCTGGGCGCACGAAGAGAGGATTACAGCCACAAAGCTAAGGGCTAACAAGGAAGGAAAAGCAGACAGGAGAACAAAAACACGGTACAGTGAACAGACGTGAACGAGTCTGCATACAGAGAACGACAGGCAAGTGGGAACACATACTGGGATATAACAGGAAGGAGAAAACCAAAAGACAAAGGAAAAAAACTGAAACTAGGTGAAAAGGCAGGGGCGTAAAGGCAAGATGACAAATGAATAAAGCAAGCAAATGACAGACTCAAAAGATTCAAAAGACACAAGAACACAAACACAGGACTAAAAGACAAGCTAAGGTAATGTAATAAGTAAAAAGACCAGGAGACAGATGAACACAGCGACTGATGGACAAACTAAACGACACACTGAGCAACACGACAACACGAACGAATAAAGAAGGAAATCAAAACGAGCAACCGAGAGCTCAATAAAACACTACTAACACACTAAATACACACTAATTACACATTAATTACACACTAAATACACACTACTCACTAAATACTCACTAAATACACACTAATTACTCACTAAATACACACCAATTACACAGACCCAGCTGGGCATGGCCAGAAACACGTGCAAACAGAGGCCAAGGGCAACAAAACCAAAAACCAAAACAAAGAACACATGAAGTCGTCGCCATGGGAACTGTGACATCTAGGAGGAGGCAATCGTGACAATAGGCACCATACTCTGGTAATTCCATCCCATAATATTTCTGTGACTGTTCTTCTCTGTCCTGTTTCAAATGTCAGCTAAGAACCTATCGCTTCTCACAACACCATCACCTAGTCTCCTCTTAGCTTTCGTGTGTGTGTCTGTGAATTCTATTACTTTTTATTAATATAGATTGTAAAGTTGATTTTAACACAGACCACATTTCTGTAACTACAGGGCATCGATTAATTTCAACATCATATCTCATGTATTAAACAGACATTTGTGCTAGACCATTTAAAAAAAACAACAACTATACATAAAGAACCTGGAGGGGATGACACAGCACTTTATTATACTGAAAAGAGTTTGCAACAATATTTTCACTGTGGAATTGTTGAACTGTAAAGCCTGGAGAGATGAGGACATCTAGAGCTCCTAAAAAGCCGTAAAACCCTTCGTGAACAGGAGCAGAAATGTGTGTGAGGCTGTCTACCTTGGCTCTTCAGTTACTTTTTAAGAGAGACCCTGGGAGATTTATGGCGGATTAATACGACAGCTTTGACGGACTCCTCCACTCGGGTGATTGTTACTCAAGGAGAGCAGAGGCTCTTGTGTTTTATGACTCTCTGGCACTGTGCAGATTTATGGTCTTAAAATTCACTGCACAAGGTGATATTTGTCACCGGTGAAACATAACCACAGTAAAATTAAACAGTCAGTTTAACAGGACAGCTGACAGAGGGTCTGAGGGTTGGAGTGTAAGATTAGAGGGTCAACAGACATTAGCATTCATTGGTATAACATTACCAGCTAAATACATACAGGTCATTTTGATTACATAATATATACCCGATAAAAGCTCAATAAAAATAATTGCTTGAATAACTAACACTGGTGGATGCAAATATGTCTGTTACATTCTTGTGGAGGATTAAACCTAAAGTAAAATCCACTAGTGGTTGCTAAAAAGCTTTTAAGAGGGGAGGAGGACCTCTCTGGAGGGGAACCTTGGGTGATCTTTTAAGAGGGGAGAAGGACCTCTCTGGAGGGAAACCTTGGGTGGGGTTTTTAGCTAAAGTCCCTGTTAAACCCCCTTCAGATATCAATCAGAGCTCAGAGGTTTCACATTTGTGTGCAGGATTTTCTGCAAATAAATCTGAATACAGTGCAAGCTCAGAATGAGTTCACCAAAGTAGGGTTTGCCAGCATTATAATTAACATTCAGAATGTGGAGGTGCACCTTTTCCTTCACAGAGCCATTAGGAAAAAGCTGATGAAATCTCACATCTAATCAGATCAGGCCCACTGCCTCGCCAAATAACTATAAATTACCCTCAAGACTCATTAGTAAGTTTAAGATCAATTTTGCTGCATCGTTCAATTAAAAGTGCATTTCTAGGGACAATTTGATCTTTGGTTGGATAAACAGAGTAAGCGGAATATCAGCTCTGGTTGCTGTTATGAGTGGCAAAGCAAAGCAGTCCACTGAGAGCACATGAGCTGGAAACACTGGACTGGGCCTGTTCATACTGATGGAGAACTATGAGAGAGAGAGAGAGAGAGAGAGAGAGAGAGAGAGAGAGAGAGAGAGAGAGGGAGAGAGAGAGAGGGAGGGAGAGAGAGAGGGAGAGAGAGAGGGAGAGGGAAAGAGAGAGAGAGGGAGGGAGAGAGAGAGAGAGAGGGAGGGAGAGAGAGAGAGAGGGAAAGAGAGAGAGAGAGAGAGAGAGAGAGAGAGGGAGCGAGAGAGAGAGAGAGAGAGAGAGAGGGAGGGAGAGAGAGGGAGGGGGAAAGAGAGAGAGAGAGAGAGGGAGGGAGAGGGAGAGGGAAAGAAAGAGAGAGAGAGAGGGAGGGAGAGAGAGGGAGGGGGAAAGAGAGAGAGAGAGAGAGGGAGGGAGAGAGAGGGAGGGGGAAAGAGAGAGAGAGAGAGAGAGAGGGAGGGAGAGGGAGAGGGAGAGGGAAAGAGAGAGAGAGGGAAAGAGAGAGAGAGAGAGAGAGGCAAAGAGAGAGAGAGAGAGAGAGGGGAGAGAGAGAGGGAGAGGGAAAGAGAGAGAGAGAGAGGGAGGGAGAAGGAGAGGGAGAGGGAAAGAGAGAGAGAGGGAGGGAGAGAGAGAGAGGGAGAGAGAGAGAGGGAGGGAGAGAGAGAGAGAGAGGGAGGGAGAGAGACAGAGGGAAAGAGAGAGAGAGAGAGAGAGAGAGAGAGAGAGAGAGAGAGGCAAAGAGAGAGAGAGAGAGAGAGGGAGAGAGAGGGAGAGGGAAAGAGAGAGAGAGAGAGAGAGAGAGAGAGAGAGAGAGAGAGAGGATGGAGGAGACTGATGCAAAGCACCTCTACTGATGACACTTCCTACAGAGAAGGGTGAGTCAAGTGTGTGTGTATGTGTGGTGTGCACATGAGAAAGGTCACAACAAAGCTAGCCTGCTGTGTTTCCTAACAAATTCTGTCACACTCACAGCATCTGCAGTCAAAGCCATCACACTGTAGCACAGTGGCCACACTGCACACCACACACTAATCACCAAGAACAATCACACTGCACACCACACACTAATCACCAAGCACAATCACACTGCACACCACACACTAATCACCAAGCGCAATCACACTGCACACCACACACTAATCACCAAGCGCAATCACACTGCACACCACACACTAATCACCAAGCGCAATCACACTGCACACCACACTAATCACCAAGCACAATCACACTGCACACCACACACTAATCACCAAGCGCAATCACACTGCACACCACACTAATCACCAAGCACAATCACACTGCACACCACAGTAACTTGTAGTACTTTGCAGTAGCATATGGTAAATATTAGCTGAAGTTGATATGGTCACTCATTTCCACTGTGCACCTCTGCTCCATCTGTCGGATGTGCTTCTGAAAGGACAGTGCTGCTGTCTCAGTCATGGACACTTCCAGTGCAGACTCAAACATGAATCAAAGTCCTTGCTGACATGTGCATCTCTGGGTCATTAGAAGACAAGTTTGTCTCTCCTTGGGCTCGTGCTCCGGGTCATTAGAAGACAAGCTCTTCTCTCCACAGTCTGCTGCCCTTCTGTCTTCTGGTTATTTATGGCATCATGTCCACTCATACAGCAGAGCCCTAATTACACCTCACTGGGTAGATTAATGGAGGACCTCGTCTGGACACATCTGCCAGGTCTACCTTCGTTTGTCCAGCCTGATGGGGAACTGACACAGTTCCCTGTGCTTAGAATGTTGCCAATATTGATAAAAATAGTTTTATTCAGTTTATTCAACTGACCTCCATATTGTTTGTTTAATTCTTTTTTCTTTTAAAAATGTGTATACAATTACAATAGCATAAATTAGTTTTCATAAAAGGGTAAAAGTACTGAAAAGAAATTTGAATTTACAAATGTAATATTTTTGGTGTCCACTTCCATGTTTCCGGTGGCCCATATGTAGCTGTAGCAAAGCCAAAAATAGGCTACAACTATCACTTTGGGTAAGAGTGTCTACTAACTGAAAGCATATTTTTAATAATAATAATAATAATAATAATAATAATTAATATTGTTATTAGTATTGTTGTTGTTATTGTCATTGTTGTTGATATTTATGTTATTATTTTTAAGCTCTGTCATTAGTGAGTACATGAAAATTAACACAGGAGCAGAAAAGCAGAAAAGAGCTCTATCAGTTAAGTTTTGCTAGTGTCACAAATAAGTACATACTTGCCTTGTATACACAGTGCATAAGTGTGCGCGCGTGTGTGGTTGTGGGTTCTTTTACAAATAACAACAAAGGAATTATTGTGCATACTGAGGTTTTCTGTTTCACATTTGCAACTATACTAAAAACAGTCTTGAGATTCATGTCCAGTGGTATAGCCACAATCGAGAAACTTCCCAGGAAAACAGGTGGTCTTTGGCAAGCCTTGATAATGATGTGAGTGTGTAAAGGTAGTTTCCTCAGTGGCCACGCATCTCGAGAGACTTCCTCAGACGATGCCTGTGTGGCTGGAGCATGTGGGGACATAATGCATGTCCTGGCCTTGTCTCGGGGGAATTTCCAGGCCTATATTTTCCTGGTCCTGGATTCCAGGTCAGTCCCAGTGGGAACATGAGAATGGTGGGGAAAAGATTTGCCATGAGGAATGCTTCTCTCCAGAGGCCCGAGAGGACAGATCCTGTGGCAGTATTCCCCCAGCTCAGGAGAGCACATTGGGTCCATCACCATGTAGCACGAAGCTGCTCTCTCTTTCTGCTACCATCAAGAAGAGTCCAACTTTAGATCACCAGCTGGAAAAGTTCACTGAAAACAGACTGGTCTCCAGACCAGTATCCTGCAGGTGCTAATCATAACAAACATCATTAAACCGTAGAGAGTAATTAAAGACATGAACGCTCCGTCATGTCTTAATTGTCATAATGTGTGAAGTTTTTGGAAAACCTAGCCCTGGTGGGATTTCTTATTAAATACAAAATGCAAACAACACAATGTGAACAAAGCAGAGATTCACTGAATGGAGACCAAATGGTAAAACCCCAAAGGCTTTTTGAGTGCACACTACAGCAGCGACAAACACAGCTTGCATGCACAGAAACACAGTCAAACAGAGATGATCACAGTCAATACAGACATAAACTCAGTCAAACACAAACACAGTCAAACAGAGATGATCACAGTCAATACAGACATAAACTCAGTCAAACACAAACACAGTCAAACATAGACAAACACAGCCAGCATACACTTAAAGCCCAGGTGACAAGCACAGCCAGCACACAAACACAGTCAAGCACAGTCAAACACAGCCAGCACACATATAAACACAGTAGAACACAGCCAAACACAGCCAGCAGACACATCAACAGTCAAGCACAGTCGAACACAGCCAGCCCGGGTGATGAACACAGTTATCTTCTGGCTTCAGGCAATAAGCCAATATTAGCATTCCAGTGAGTATTCAGACCTGACTAGACACATGCAGGAAAAAAGACTTGCCTTGGGTTTTGTGTTTCACATCATTTTATCATCGTACTGAGATTGTTTTTAAAAAATAATAATATTTGATGTTTTCAGAACTAATATTTATAATATATAAAACCCGATTTTTTGGCGGTTTACTTTTGCCCTCTGACCATTAGAATGACAAAGACCACACCTAACACACTGGAGATCTGTGTTTAGCTGCCCAGGAATCATCCTAGCACATAAAAAACCAGCTGTGTTCAAGACCAGGACGTGTGGTCCACCAAGCAGGTCAGATATGTACACGCAGCCGGGGAAGGGAGAGGGGGGAGTTGAAAATGGAGATAGTGGAGGAGTTCAGAGTCAAAAAGCTTTTTACTCAAACAAGCTGACAAGGAAGGAGAACTGGCACATCGAACTGTCATTCAGCAACTGTATTTGTGGCCAAGAGGCTTTCAGCACGGAGGAGCGGAGAGCAGAACGCAGTAAAGTGAGTCGTAATGACACCAATGCTTCACATTACACGTTGCAATTGCAGATGCCGCTCATCTAGGAACCATGCGAGCTGGACCAGGGAGCCATGCTCCGAACAGACAGAAAGGCCCAAATCAAGATGAAAACGCCATTCTGAAGGTTCTGCTGTTTCAGTCTCTTCAAATACTCATCGGTCTGCTAAATCCATAACTGTGGTAATAAAATTTTTGTGGCACTATGAGAGAGAGAGGGAGAGAGAGCGTGAGCATGAGAATGAGAGAGTGGGAGTTTAATTAGAAAGTCACTCCCAGACAATAGGTTTTTCATTCTTTTTGCACTCACACACACACACACACACACACACACACACACACACACACACACACACACACACACACACACACACACACACAGCTAACCGTTAAACAGCTATGATGTAAGGTTTTGTGAATTACCAAATCTCACATAAAAGGGTCTCAATTTTAAGCCTGAAAGAAATAAATGATGGTTACAAAGGCAGCGACAGAGACATATTAAGTTGACTTCCATTTTGTTGCATGTGATCGATTAAAGGTCTGACAGAACTTTGATGTGCAGTTTCCAGAAACACAAGGGAACTAAGCGCTCAGAAAGTCTGAAGACTCTAAATAATCTAATAATGTCTGACTCTTAGGTGCAGGTCTAAACTGCCGAATCATTAGACACATAAATGTAAATAATACAGGAAAATCATGACAACGTGTCAGATGAAGAGAAACTGAATCAGCAAGGCCAACAGGAGTCAAAGGTCACAGACCAGGACCAAACACTGTGGTTCCCTCACACCACAGTGTCAGGAATTACCCCACAGCTGAACATTCATGTGTGTAATACACTCATAAACTGTTACTTGGTAAGCTTCACAAGGCTGGCATGTATGACAGGTTATGATAGGTTTATGACAGGTGATCTCAATAAACAATGTTTGTATCTGAAGCCAGTTCATAAAGACACAATACCTGATGTTCAGAAGCATAAAATACGGGCCCTCTGTATCAATATTAACATTCAAATGTTTTTATTTGGAGAAATCCAAAAGGGACACATTCAGATTTAAACATGGTGCTGAATAGTGTTGTATATATATTAATATTGCGTGTGTGTGTGTGTGTGTGTGTTAAAAAAAACATTTTAAAAAGGAAAAAACACTTTGGAAGCATACTAATACTCATGTGCTGACTGTATTCAGAGTTAATTTGATGTGCTTGATTTTTCTTCTGAAAGTGAGTTGAGCCACATGAGCTAACACACACACACACACACAGTTTAACAGAGCAGCAGTCCCTCCTTTTACTGACCATGCTGATATTCAGAATGATATTCAGAATAATAGCCTGATAGATGTGGACTGAAAAATTGAAAATGGTTTTGAATATCAAAACTTCACAAAGTTGTGAATCTCATTATAATGCCAACAGAAATGGATGATGTGGAATTGTATGGTTAGTCTGATACTGCATGGTTGTATCAGACCATATGAGGTAGTCATTAAGTCTGATACTTTGGCATGGAACCTTTACAGTAGGCTCTGGAACAGGAAGTGTGACATACACTCCTTCTGAAGAACCTTCTGGAAGTTTTCATTTCTTGGAGAATAGGCCACTTCCAAAACTTCCGGATATAAATGTCACTGTTTGAAAGATGGGAGATGTTCTGAAGGCAAAATCTTGACTAAATCTTTAATTAGGTACTTGATATTAACACCCCCATCCCATAAACCACCCCCCCGCCCTCCCACACACACCTCACAAAATATCTTTCACTGACTACATTAACAACACTAGTTACCACTCACAAAATAAAATGCACATACAACTTCTAGCTCATAAATCCACTGATGATAAAGTTGGAAGGAAAACGCTGCACCATAATGTGTATTAAAGTCCAGAATCTCTTACTAAAACGATCACTAATCAATCATTGATATAAAGTGTAAACAAAATCGTAAAAGCAAACATTCCTACAGGCTATGAATTTAAAAACGGGCTGTTCAATTTAATTATATGTAGTGATTAAATGTGCATCTCAGATAGACAGCTTAGTCTGTGGATTTGAAGAGAATGGGTAGTGGTAGCCAATTAAAAGAATGAGGGCACTCTAAAGACTGATGTGAGAAGTAGAAGAGACACTTTAGGATCTTAATTTCTTTGGAATGATCTTTGGTAAATGAGCCCTGCTCAAATTAATAAAGCTATAGAAAGAAATTAAGCTTAAAAGCCCCAAGATTAATTAACTTACCAATACTGCATGACCACCAGAATACAGCAGTTGTATAATGTTGGACACAAGTAAGTGTGTGTGTGTGTGTGTGTATGTGTGTGTGTGTGATGACATTCCCTGGTGTCTGATCTCCCCTGTAATATGGGCAGATGTCTAATCTCTCTCTAGAGGAGGAGGACCTTGCTGTAGCAGGACATTATCAGACATGGAGCCCTCTTCCCTGTGGAGGACTCCAGGTTAATGGAAAAATCAAACTCGGCAGAATGTGAGGTGTGGAACACTATTGTGTCTCACCTCATGCTACAGTGATGTCTGAAGAGCACTTTCTGTTCTCAGACCTGAAACTGCTGATATATGTACAGAAATGTCATTTTTCCTATAGCGGTTCATGTTGGGATCCGGAGTGACACTCTGGTCTTGAATCAGTACACGAGGAAGCTCTGTCCGGGGCCGAGGCGGACAGCCGTCCCACTGTCGTAAATCTGCAGATAGGAAACTCTCTCTTCCCTTGGTCCTTGGAGACTCTCTGCAGACACACTCAGCTCTCCCACACTGCCCAGATCTCAGATCATTACAGCGCATAAGAAATCACTCTCACCAAAGGATTCCACGATGATAATGACTTTGTCTAATGGTCTCGCCCGATGCTGTAATTTAGGTCTGGCAGTGAGGACACGGATAACAGCAGGCAACACTCTGCCTAAGGTCCACTATTGATCCATTTGGATTTACTGTGTGTTAATAATGTTAAGAGATTTGGTTTGTAGCTGTATTAAATCTCAGAGTGGATAGGATGCTCTAAGGCTTCACAACTAGATGACTATGAAGAGCCTGTTAAAAGCTTTCTTTATGACCTCTTATTAACATAATAATGTAGACGTATTACAGAGTACATTGCAATGGGGTAGTTCGATAGGTCAAAAAATGCTATTTTTAATTATCCATCTATCAAGATAGATAGATAGAGAATAGGCAATTGTACATCCTCGACTCCTTATTCTAAGCACAGGGATTCTGCAATGCTGTGTGCTCAGTCCAGTTCTCTTTACCCTCTTCACTCATGATTGGATCCTTGTTCACTCTTCTAACACTATAGTGAAGTTTGCTGATGACACTATAGAGGGGTGTACGTTTAACCGTGAGGAGACACAGGGAAGAAGTTCAACATCAGGTTGAGATGATGGTGGACTTCAGCACATCCAGGATGATTCATCACGCTCTCTGCATAAATGAGGAGGAAGTGGGAGTTCACGTAACAAAGGATCTCTCTGGGTCTCGTAACTCCTCTCACTTGGTGAAGAGAGCTCAAAGGAGGCTGTTCTTCTTAAGGAAGCTTAACTAGGTTAGACTCCCCCCTCAGCACCGAATACATTTCTGCTGGAGCACTGTGGAGAGTATCTCTGTCACTGTACCACGGCTGGGTTTACATGCTGCACTGTAGAGAACTGAAGAGTCTTAGTACGGGTGGTAAAAACAGGACAGAGGATCGTGGGAACAGACCTCCCAAAGCTGAACACTTTGTGTGCCTCCCATTTGCATAAGAAGGCCACATCGGCAGGGATCCAACCCACCCAGGACATCGTCTGTTTGTCCACCTGTCACTGGGGAAGAGACACAAGGCCAATCAGACCTGCACCAGCAGACGGAGAAACGGCGCTGTAGTCTCCGTCGCGTCAGCCGGCCTTCCCTTCTGTAGATGTGGAGGACGGGAAGCTGCATGCAACACTGGCAGCAAGGGAAGGAGGGAGAATCTTTATCCTCTATCACAGCTGGACTGAACTCAAAACAAGAGGCTGACAAAGCAGCTCAGTGTGTAGTGCAGCAGACGCAGGAATGAAAGGCACTTAAGAGCAGGTCCAGGCGTCGGCTCAGACACCGCACAGATGTCACGTACCTGTGGACTTAAATAACGGAGAATTAAAGAGGACAAACCAGGAACAGGCGTGTGGAATAACTAATAAGATTGTGATTGGAACCATGGCAGGTGCAGTGTGTGTGTGTGTGTGTGTGTGTGTGTGTGTCTCCTGCAGGGCACCTGGCGCACCGTGACACTGCAACCTTTAATGCGACCTCCTTGTGTCCACTTTCTACTGCTGCTTATGCAACGGGACACTTTATTTTGTAGTAATACATAATGCATAATGCATTACACATAATACACTGGATCAATGTTTATCTGCTTTAATTCCAGTTAGGACATAAATGCTGAGAGAACAGGAGACAGAAAGAAAGAAAGATTCCAGAGAAACAAGACGATGCTCTACACACAAACACTGTCGTGTTGGTCTTATTCTGTAGTATACTGAGCTAACAGAAACCCAATGATAAGAGTTCCGAAGCTCCAGGTTCATCAGCCCATCTTACAAAATTTAGCAGCATTCCAGCATCTCTCATATTCAGTCACACTGCTGGTGCGAGGTTGCCTGCTTCCACGGGCACAGGAGTGAACTCGTGCTAATGATTATTCACTCTTTATTTCACACATCTCCAGTCACTTTTAGCAACTGTTCTAAATGTGACTAAAGCAAGAGCCACATTAATAATGAGCAATCATTTGAAGTTACAACTTATGGAGCACATGGAGAGAGAGAAGAAGAGGGGGGAGAAAAAAACCTTCTCTGATTATATTCTGCCAATGTGTTGTGTGGGTGTGAAATTACACAGAATTATGCTCCCTTGCACGGGTTTGGCTGTGCACAGAAACTAGCAGAAACTGCTATGGGGGTGATAAGAAGGATGTCTAGATCAGTGTGTGTTCACTTCTCAATTACAAATATAACCTGATATGAATAAAATAGGAAATGTAATTATTTGATCAAAAGAACAATTGTTTGCCTAATAATCATGAGATAAGAAAGGAACAGTAATAGGACTTTCAGAAAAGCATTCAGAAGGCAATGGTGATAGGCCACAATGGCCTCTTGAAGATAATATCTCTGTAACAAATCAAACTGCCTGTACAGTGAATGTAAATGCAATAATTTGTCATATGCAGATAACCATTTCCTCCAAAGCTGGGGAGCCATGGGGAAACACTACAATTAAAGCCAATACCATTAAGTAAAGGGTAAACAGACCATTGTTTCCATGGAGCACTGCTTCTAATCCATCTTTCATTACACAGACCACACCCAACACTGCAGCACTGGCTGTGGAGAAAACACTCCCCCTTCAGCAGCCTGCAGTTACCAATAACAAAACCAATCACTCCTAAATACCCCACAGATCTGAGTGGCATCCACCCACACCAGGCGAGGCTTAATCACTGCCAGGTTTGGTCTTCGGCACGGGTGGTGTTGATATTGGAGCTGATATGAGAGCAGCAGATCTCTTCTCCTTCCAGATCTTCCAGACTGTGTGTGCTAAAACACTGATCCAGAAGTAGATGTCCTGACTTTGGGGGAGGATTTGTGAAACCATCCCACAGTCTGACTCTGTGACCGGAGCAGGTAACTGACTGAGGGCGATATATCTGTGGGTGTAATGTGTGAACGTCGTGAGGGAGAATGTTCACAGTCATCACAAATCGCATCACATACTGTGACAGGAATGAGCTTTCTGTGCGTGTGACTGTTGTTTATTTCCAGACCCTGCGAAGTCCAGCAGCTCTCCACGTGGGATGTGTAAACCCAGCTGCAGACAGAACTCTGCCTGGTACTGGGAGTGCAGCTCTGTCCCAGGCTCTGTCCAGAAAGCTTTAGAATGTCTGTCCAGAAAGCTGAGACATGCCGAACTGACCCCAGTGAGTCAACAACTCCATTAAAATGATAGATCGTGTTTTTACAATGTTGCATATAGAAACCTGAAAAAGAGGATCATTCCAAACATTTCTCCTCAGTTTTCATCAACCCTTTGTGTGCTGATGACAGATTCTGAAATCCAATAGTTTTAGGACCTTGGCATGTTAGATTCTAAATGCACAAATGACATGTGACTATCTCACAAAAAGGACAGTTTTTATTAACAGTGAATGAAATCTACACTTCAGGTGATGCTAATCAAAAGAGCTTAAGCCAACCTGCTAACCTCCACTGGCTTCCTGGAGTCACCTGCATCAAATGTAAAACGATGATGATTTCCTTACAGAGCCAAACAACAGACCTACTGTTTCCTGTGGGAAAGCACTATTCTCACCCCCACGGCCCCAGTACAAGACACACCCAACGCCTCACTCCTCCCACACCTCTACTGGGGTTCATCCCAAAGCCCCGCCCTCACGTTCCTGTCAGGAACTTCCACTGTCCATTCAGTGCAGTTCCTTGCTGTCTTCAAACGTAGACTGAAAGCCAACCTCTTCAAGAAGCACCTGATAAGTCGCTAACCACATGAAGCCAGTGATACAGCACTTACAAAATCATAAAGAAACAACACTTCACGTAGAGTTGTAGTATAATGTTCTCCTTAGACTTTGGCTTAATGTAACTACATAAGGACTTTTTACATGAAGGAGACAAAGCACTTTTGTAAGTCAGTCTGGACAAGAGTGGCTGCTAATTGCTGTAAATGTATGCTACCTCTGACCCAGTCATTTTCACTCACTATTACCCACTTTAGCGTCTTTAATCCAAGTACCCCTTTAAATTTTACCACGGGCTGTTCACATTAAAGTCTGTGATATCACAGAGGTCACTCAAAGCTATTTTGTGTTCACTTATTTATGTGGGGGTAATTTGAGGTACATTATACAGCCTCAGAATAACCAACCCAATGGGTACTTGGTTCTGTTTTCAACCCAGTGGAACAGGACACTATCTGGCCATTACTATGCAAATTAAAATTCTCAGTTTATTTCATAATGTATGATTTTGTGGGCAGTCAGATTTGCTCTGTGTTTCCCAGCCAGCTCATTCTCCCGTATAAACCCATGTACACAAGGAAAGATTTGTGCTCTTTTTTGGTCAACTCGCACATCATTACTGTCCAAATCAAGACACTAATGTTTCCCTAATTTAGGCTGGTTTGTGGTCGCCAACTCACCAAACCACAAATGCAAAATCCCTTTCCAGATTTTATACTTACTGGGAGTTGATATAATAAATCACAGGAATTAAAATCACCCATGGAGGTAAGCATTCCACAGATGTTTCACCTGCCTCCCCCTTTACCCACAAGTCAGGTGTGATAACAAAAGAGCCAATCAGCTACAATAACTGTTCAATTAATTACCAGTGCTTACAAAATCTAGAAAACAAAATCAAATTCATTTCATGGTCCATTGTTGACCTTTTTTTTTCTTTTTACTATTTTCTATTTTATTCGACTTTATTTTTATGCCCAGTTTAATTACAACCAGTATCAAAGGCCAATTGTAGTAATGAGGTCACCAAGTAATAATGCTTGTTGGACTCCTGACCAGCCAGTGGTATAAGCCCTGCTGGACCAGGTCCCGTCCAGGGAAGAGGCAGGTTTGGGATGAGATGATGATCGGTGACTAGCATAAACTTCTAACTGCGAATGGTACATCATGATTAGCTGCACTGTACAAACTCCACATATATATGTTCCTGTGCCTTTGCTTCCAGCAAGTGCTTAAATGGTTTTCACCTTCAATCCTCCAAAAGTAAACATGCCTTAGGGAAAACTCAACTCCCACAGGCATTCACAGCCATGGAGATCCGATTTCACTATGAAGTTTTGCAACATTTTCACCATTCGCCTTAAGGCAAGAAACCTCAAGCAAGCAGCCTCAGGCCGTGTTTAAAATGGCATAGTGATCGCACACTGACCCTGTCCATACTGTGTACTGTATACTACACAAATGGCTATACTGCTTTGCTCAAATATTTCAAAATTGTCAAGAAACCATTAATAGTTTGAAATGAATTCCTACAGAATTAGCCAACATTAACAAGCAGGGGTGTCCACATACTTTTGAGCATATATTGCATCTATAATAGGACATCTGTTCAATACTGGTGCGGATGATTAAGATAAAATATAGCTGTGGTTCTGTTCAAGGGGGCACATGTCATTGTGTGCATGTCATTGTGTGAAACAGCTGTCTGTGCTGGGTAAAGACCAAATCAAACCAGGCTCTAAGGTGGCGGATTTAAGATAAACTAAGATAGTGATAGCTGTACTTTAGTGATGGCTAAAGGTTGAGAAAACAATGAAATGAACAAACACTCTAGTCTGAGTTGTCCAGGCAGCTACAGAGCACGGCTCACACGTTGTTCCCTCTGCAAATTCCACATGTATGTCTATGTTTACAACAACCTTCACATAACACACTTACCCAGATGTTCATGGTTGGCATTTTCTTTTTAATTACTGTTTGTTTTAGCAAGGTAGCTGCCAAAACATATGCTTAATGTCCTGATTTTCTGTGATGCGGAAAAATTAAAAAAATTAAGCAGATTACACTTTTGTCTGAAATGTTCGAAAAGGACATCAACATCAATATGGAATTCTTGAAAATATAGCCTTATGGACAAGGATACATGTAAGATTAATGTGCAACATTTGCACTGACGTTTAGTCGACTTGTGTCAAAACAAAAGGGGTTATGAATTCACGACATAGTCTGCATCACACCACAGCTCAGCATGATACTTCTGAGTGTTTGGAAGTTTGGTTCAATATTCTGTTCACTAACTGGCCGTTATCCTACAGCAGTGGCAAATCGCACTTTGTGAAAGGTGAATGTAGGAATTTCATACGTAACGTCATGCGACTGGGACTGTATATCCAATACGATTACACCATGTATGGAATTCTCCTAAACAGTGTTTCTCAGGCTAGTAATCAGGGCTCATTAGCAGGTCCACAGTTTTGTTCTAACCAAATATCTGTGTCAAATATTCAGTGGTCTTAACCAAGTGGTTCAGGTGTGTTGGGAACTGGGAGAGATCAGTTATACAAACTGGGAGGGAGCAGTTACATGAACTTTGAAACTTCTTTCCTGAAGGACAAAGATTACTTAATTATCACAGATAATGAGGTAATTCACTGGATTCTCACTTTCCAAAGACATACAAATCTTTTACTTTTACTTGTTGTTTATAACCAAGTAAAATTATGTAAATACCACCTTCAGATATGCCAAAACATGAATGCACAACGTAATCTGTTGAATGCTAGTAACAAGGACAATTGTGAGACAGATATATCCAGACAGAATATCCAGGCTTCTGCAGGGATATGTCTTAGGCCTTTAGTTTCTTTTGTGATTTTGTGTTTCTTTGTCTGTGGGCTTGTGTCACGTACAGCCAGCCAGGGGTTTTAGCCACACTGCAGAATTCCCCTGGTATGAAGCTTGGCCCTGCATCAGCAACACTGTGCTGGAGCTTGTCTTCCTTAGCATGGCTCAAGTAGGTTGGATTCAAATGAGTGTGACGCGTGATGGGTATTGTTTTAGCTTCAAGAATAGATTGTCGGCACTCGGCTAAAAAGATCTGTTGTCGGTCTGCAAAGAGGATTGAAGGGATCAGCCACTTTCTCTTCCTCTTCTTCACCCCTTACCGCACGTCTTTATCGAAGGCCTGGGAATTAACATCTAGGGAATATACAGGCTGAGAAATAAAAATGTATCAAAAACACACTGCAGGACTGATTTCAACTATGTGAAACACAAGCTCAGTGCAGTATGGGATGGGTTCTGCAACACTTTTGTGTCACGTGTTTGGAAAGTAGTGCGGTATCACTCTAATCTACTGAAAGCGAATGATGTGGCTCTCACCAACAAAACTGCCTAATATAAACACAGCAGTGCCTGCAATCAAAGAACTGGGTGTCTCTGTCCTTTTATCACTTATCATATATGGGAGTGCTTGGCAACTTGACCTGCAGTAATGTTCATCACAGTCTTACAGTGTTTTGTTTGTTGCTTTGTATATCGGAGCTTCAGCAGTTTCATGTGAAACTCACGTCCTATTCCTTGTTAGCCTGTTATAACCACACACAATCCCACATTCATCTGCAGTATACTTCTCTCCCTGGGGAGATATGTAATACTGCTTTTAATGAGTATGCACTGTAATAGCACCCTGATGGCCAGCGCATCTGTGCTTGTCACTAAACATTTCCAGATAGGGACGTTTTCTGTATCTTAGTGGTAAACGACTGTTTTAGTCTATAACTCTCACAGTCAGCGGTCCATCAAATGTTATTCGGAAGAGCATCTGTTCCCCCGCTGTGTGCATCTGGACTGGTGTGAAGGCCTGGAAAATAAGACCTAGAAAGATGCCACATCTCACTGAACTTGCACTTCTCAGCCTCGGACATTAGCCGCACTGCTGTTCAACCGCTAACTGTGAAATGAACTTTGCTGTGGGTTAATGAACGGGAAAAAAACCCCACAAAAAAACCACATCAACAGCCAAAACAAGTTGATTTACTGATAATCTGCTTGCTAATCAGCTTGCTAATCAGCAACCCCGGCCAGCGTGTGGAGTAACTACAGTGCTCTTCCTGGTTGTTCTTATTTTGGCCTACTCTTTAGCCCTGGTGTGTCCTACTAAGCACTGGTGACCTGCAAACAATGCAAAAAATTAATTTAACGGGCCAAGTAATTAGCATTTGCAATTCTACACCTCCCTGTAGTGAAGAAAAGAGGGAGAAGGTCATCTGAACTAACCAGAGGCAATGCTGTTCAATGCATCATTACTGGAAAAAGCAAACAGGAAACAGCTCTCCCTAGGGAATTCTTTTTGCCATTAGAAAACAGGTAGCAATGTTTTTATTCAATATTCCTCTTATCAGCTCCCTTTTCCTCTGGTTTGTTCAGTTTGCAAGTACATCAAGAGCTTTTGCTTGTTTGTTTTTGCAACAATATAGAGACCTTTAATGAATTATGAAACCAGCCCTTTTAGGTGTTCTTCATTACTGTAGACTACCTGAACAGACAAGAGATTCAGTGTGCCATTGTGCAACGTAATCAACCTTTTTCACGGATGGCAGATTAAATGGCAACCTGAAGCCTGCTGTGATCATCCATCGTGCAAAGATCTCCACTGAAATGGTCAATTTTTATTTCATTATAGATTGTAATTTCACTAATCTAGAATGATACACAGGCTGAGCGTCCTTTTCACTTACTGTCAAGTGAGTGGAAGATCAATTCATAGTCTTGCTCTGAGAGGGTTTTCCCAGGTTCAAAGAATTAGATTAAATACAGTCGAACTCATTTGCAAATTGCTTATTGGGGAATTTCACTGCACAGAACGAATTCTCAAACAGATATGGACGTGATCGTATTATGTGTCAGGCGCGCCCAACCCTTCTAGAGATGTTTTCCTGAAGAGCTTACTTCCAGCACAACGTATCCAGCTTCTCAATATCAGTGTCTTGCAGAACATCTAGGCCAGGTGTTATTAGGACTTCAACTGCCATTGGTTCATTGTGACTGCTAGGAGCCAGGCTAGATGATCTATACTGCACTAAGGACCTTTTAAAGATCACAAGGAACAAAAACTAAAATTTAAACATTAATATACTAATTAGCACATGGTGAAAAAATTCTCTCATAGTGTAATATGGAAGTTCTGGACCAAGCTGCTTTTCCTGTATAGCAAGTGATGTTAAACTGAGTCATGAACTGTTATTCTTCCCCTTTCTTCTACTACTACAATGTCTTTCCTGCTGCTGTGTCTTACTAGGGCTTAGCTTTTATAAATCCAACCATGCATTTCCAGTTGGACAAGAACAAATCACCTTCCTTTTCTTTTAAAAACAATGTGAAGAAATACCAAACATTTTGCATGTTGACTGCTGAAAATGAATGAAAACCGTGCACATTTTTCATGATGCTACTAGACATAGCACAATTAATATCTAGTTGTGCAGTAGTGAGCTGAAAGTAAAGCAGATTAATCAAGCAGACATGTTTGTAATGGAGTAGTAAATCGTGGCGATCCCATAGGAGCCAGCATTCAGGAAATCTTTAAGAAAACAAGACAGCTGTCTTTTCACTGGAGCACAAGTACAGTAGTCCGGGGTCCACAGTTAAGGGGCCAGACTGTACCTGATAACACACATGAGCAAGGTCCTCCAGGGCCGATCGCTGTAGTGCCTGATGGGCTCTAAGCCCCATAAAGGCAAAGAGGAGGACACGTCCCTACTGGCCTCTAAGAGAAAACGCAAATATGATAATTACACCTCACTGCTCACCCATTTCATTTCCTCTGGCCTTGAAGGGTGCACAATAGCAAGGCAACACGGGACCTCTCTAAACTAATAACACACACTGATACACGCGAATCCCTCTAGAACAAAAGAGTAGACTGCGCTGTCTAATGACACACTGCTGTCACAAAAGCCTTGAAGATTGGGGTGACTCGTGTATCTGGGGAAGTGTGAAGTGCATGACACGCAGTTGCATTATTTATAGTTAAAACCCATTCCTCCACTCCCCAAAAAGGTTCATTTTTAAGCATGTGTAAAACAACATATTCTGCAGCCACACTACTGCTGCATAATTTATCGTTTGATAATTATGATCGCGATAATGGCCTCAGCAATGCCAATAATGAAGAAGGCTGCAATATGCAAATGAGCTATCTGAAAACAAATGCCAAAATATGCATTTCTGTGCCATGAGCATCCAGACTAATATGAGATGTTCCAGGTGGGTGGAGGGTTTACATGAACCACAGCATTCACATGGCTAAAGCTTTTTTCAAATAGTGAGGGCCCATCTTTAACCATGTCACATTAGGAGTTCACCATTTTCAGTACAATGATTTGCTATTTTGTCAGGTACACCTACTCTACCGCTGTCTTTGTAGGCTACCAATGGATTTTTTGTAAGGTCCAAGTACTCAGATGTTAGCTGACTTAATGGTAACTTGGCTTCTTGTTTGCACAATCGTGTTTCCAGTAGGCTCTAGTAGTATGAATGGCATAAAACATAATCAGGTTATGTACAGTGTGATTATGTAACAAAGTGATCACTCAGTGTATACTGAAAAGCATATCACAATCACAACATGTAGCAGTATAATTTATATTTAGGAATTTTGATTAAATTGTTCATAGCTAGTTCACATCAGTTTCCACTCAACATAATGCAGAAGGTTAGACAAGTCATCTGCACTTCACTATTTCCAAAAGAGTGATGCACTTTGCAATTTTGCCCAGGGGAATTCCTCCTTCATGCTGTCTGTGTGCCGTTTAAACTGATACATATGGTAAAGTTGTGCAACACATCAGCACTGGGAGCCTCACCCCAGTCACTAGGGAACACACAGCTGACGGCTAGAGGTCTCGGCCAGAGAAACCAGGCAGTTCCACTGCATTCATCTTCAGCTGGAAACCTCTCAGTCAACAGAGCTAGAGGTTGTATGGAGGCTGGTTTAAAAAACTGGAATGTATGGCACAGCCTACTAAACACATTATGCTAGATGTATGGTATAGCTCTCTAAAACAGTTAATTCTGGATGCATGGTACAGCTGTCTAAACACTTTAATATCAATTCATTTACGTCATTTAGCAGAAGCGCGTATTCATAGCAAGTTACTGTAGTTCTTTACTTATAGCATCCTTAGCTAGCACCAATAGGCCAAATGTACCCTGCCTGGGAAGCAGATCTACCTTCAGAAAAGTGAATTGTGATTTTGTAAGGTGTTGAGAGAGCTGTACCATGTATTCACGGTAAGGTGTTTAGAGAGCTGAACCATGTAAGCAAGCTCTGGCTAAGAAGCAACAGACAGAGATTTTCAAATACCACACGTTCCTCTACAGTGACTGCCACAAATCACTGTAAGAGTGTGTTAAAACGTACTGCAGTTAGATTAACACAATACCGTTTATGGAGGCTACAACAAAACTAAACACTACTTTATTAGGACCCACTATTAGAAACATTAGTATCTATCCAAAACAGCTTTTATGGTAAAATGGTGGCTAACATCATCGTTTTAGACACGAGCATAAATAGCTCTCACTTATGCCGAGAACGTACTATTTCACTTTAAAGATGTCACACACTAGAAAACTTAACCCTGGCATAGCTGAATTAGCAGGGTTAGGTAGATGAACCTGTTATGAACCTCAAACTCTATTCTCACCTCCTTTATCTCCACATAAGCAAATAAGGATTGGAAAACGGACCTATTCCAAAAACCCTATACTGTCATCTTAACCTACGTTAACAGTCTTGACGATCATATTTACGCTTCTAAAATTTGCATTCAAAAGCCCACATATTACCCCATGAAATCTTACCATGAACCTGCAAATATTACCTCCAACCTGAGAGAATCGATGTTTTCCTCTGGGTTTGACAAGACGGTCATTACAACTTCAACAATAGTTAGCTAACCCTAGCCATGCTAGCTATTTGGTTTTATCCACTTTTGTCGGTTACTTTTTAATAAGGAGTTTCAAAGTGAACCATCCTGTGTTGTCGAAATCCAAATAATGTAGTTAGCTAGTGTAGCTATCGTTAGTTACTAGCAAGCGCCAAGTATCTGATCAGCTAACCTAACATAAATACGCTTAATTAGTTGCTAGCTAGCTGTTTTTTCCTGCCTGTGTGCACATATAGCATTTGTTGTACAATATAAGATGCATCTTGGTCAATCCTTTTGTCAATTATTTTTAATTCATAGTTAATTAACAAGACGCTATCAATCAGAAGCAAGCTATAGCTACTTAAACATGCAACTCGGTGCCTAAACATTCATGGTCTTAATTTAGTGTTGACATCAGTATCAAGTAGCTAGGTTAGCTAACAATAACTACTAGCAAGTCTTAAGTAACCTAGGCATCTTGCAAAGATAGTTGGAATAGTATAAACTTAGGTTATTTACGCAAAAGTACGTTTTATTTTTCTGAATGTGTTCAATTCACAGAAATATACTGTGGTGTCATGTGAACCCTTTTGTCATGTAATTTTGTAATTTAGCTATATTGCACCAAGACTAACTACTTCGGTTGCTTAGAGGTCTAACTCACTTGCTCTCTCTAGCTAACGTTAGCCCTAACCACTGAACTGGAAATGGTTATTTGACAAGACATCTAATCAATTTGTTAATCAGTTTTATTGGAGAACTGAAATTTCCTCCAATACAAGCTAAAAAAAATATATGGTAGTTCGCCTCTCACAGTTAATAGCTCACGCTATGAGTTATTGTGGTGCCTCGTAAAACCAGCCAGTCAGAGCACTGCTCGTTAATTATTTATAAGCCGGTCGGCGCTGTGCTCATGAGTTATACATGAGCCAGTCAGCGCAGAGCTTATCAATTATTCATGAGCTCACCAAAAAGGGTTGTAAAAAAAAAAGAAAACGGCTTCTTTCATTCTAAGGCCAAAATGTAAAGTTGTAATTAGGCGTGTAAAAACACATCTGGGCAGTTTCCACGCCGCCCAAAGCCATATACCTTTTTTATAGACACCAGAGAACGATTTAAAATGCTTAATAAATGCATTTCTATATAATTCTGTGGTTTCCTCAGAGGGAGTATTATGACATTCACCGGTGGCATTTCTGGTGTGACGTACGAAATGACTTTTTTTTTTCAACGCCAAGTAAAAATGGAGCATCGGACATTAAAATTGCCCTCTCAGACATTGTGCCCAGTAAGACTGCTAGTAAGCTATTCACTTGCCATCCTTTAGCTAACCTAGCATAGCATTCCTAGCAGCTAATGCTAGTTCCCCAGCTAGCTAGTGTTAGGAACAAGCAAGCGAATAAAGACGACGCTTTATAGGCTAGCGAGCTTACCAGGTAGCTTTCCAAGAAACTATTATTATATAGAATGTCAAACATTGCAATTAAACTATAATTAAAATAGCGTACATTTCGTATAGAGCACATAAAACATACGAAAATAGTGAACAGATTTCTAAAGTTAATTTCCTGCTGGACTGATTATGTTATGAATCAATTCTGCTCGTTCTACCTTCACAACAGCTCTGAGTTTGATTTATCTGCCTTCAGCAGTAACTAACAAATTGAACCCAAGTGCTAGAATGGAAACAAGTATTTGACTGAACACGTAAAAGGGTCCTTCTGATTTATCTTTTTAATTCCAAGGCAAGCACAGTAGCTACAGAGGTCTTGACAAACAAACCACCATCAGAGTTAAAGAAAAACCAAGAAATGCCATTTTCTTCTAGGATAAAACACTTTATTCAACAGCACAGTCTTCAAAAAGACTCAGAACAGGCAGGATGTACAGGGAAAAATGGGGAAGACATCCAAAAGTCAGACACACACAAGGAGAGCAAAACACTAAAATGCTAATTTAACCATAAAGGAATGTGACTCACTGAACACACACACATAAATTCACCAATAAGTAACACACTCAAAATATAAAATCTCAACTAAAGAAAGACTACGGGGAAGCGCATGGCATTCTGGGAATCCTCACCATGCTCCTCTCTGTTCTCCCACCAGCCCATAATAACACTTACCAGTTAGCTGTAAATATGGTGGCAGCAGTATGTTTATAATGTTTAAAATGTTGATATGTGCAGGTAAACACTGAAGTGAGATTGTATGTTGTATGTTCCAGTAGTATGTTTATAATGTTTATAATGTTGATATGTACAGGTAAACACTGAAGTGACGTTGTATGTTGCATTAGTATGTTTATAATGTTTAAAATGTTGATATATGCAGTTAAACACTGAAGTGACTTTGTATGTTGCAGTAGGATGTTTGTAATGTTTATAATGTTGATATGTGCAGGTAAACACTGAAGTGACGTTGTATGATGCAGCAGTATGTTTAGAATGTTTATAATGTTGATATGTGCAGGTAAACACTGAAGTGACTTTGTATGTTTCATGTTGCAGTAGTATGTTTATAATATTTATAATGTTGATATGTGCAGGTAAACACTGAAGTGACTTTGTATGTTGTATGATGCAGCCGTATGTTTATAATGTTGATATGTCCAGGTATGCACTGAAGTGATGTATGTTGTATGTTGCAGCAGTGTGTTTATAATGTTTATAATGTCGTTATGTGCAGGTAAACGCTGAAGTGACGTTATATGTTGTAGTAGTATGTTTATAATGTTTATAATGTTGATATGTGCAGGTATACACTGAAGTGACTTTGTATGTTGTATGTTTATAATGTTTATAATTTTGATATATGCAGTTAAACACTGAAGTGACTTTGTAAGTTGTATGTTGCAGTAGTATGTTTAGTATGGATCAGAATCAGCAGCTCCATGTACAAAATAAAACCTTTTCCTTTGCAGTAGTATCCACAGGCAGCTCTGCCCATATGCAGTGATGTATTAGTCATATAGTTCTGTGTGTGTGTGTGTTTGTGTGTGTGGGTGCTTGCAACCTTCCAGCAAGTGGACCCTCATCCCAAAGTTCAGAAACAGTCCACATCATGTGGATTTCTTTGTGTTTCGGACAGGCATCGCTGCGTAATTATAGTTGTTAGTCTTTAAGATCCATCAAGCTTCTTAGCACAGGCTCCAGTAGTCTTGGGATTCTTCTGCTTGGTGTCTCACCTGGATTAGAAATAGGATTCGCTCAGAGGAGTAAAGTATTGATTTCACTGCCTGGTCCAATATCTGCTGCTTGAGAAGAAGTGTTGTTGATAAGGGTAGAGCAGGTTATAACGAAGCATCCCCTAAACGCTCAGAATACAGGCACTCTAAAGGGGGCGTTATTATTATATCAAACATCAGTGTATTCGGCCTGCAGTGGGCTGCAAGGTGCATATTGCAAGCAGTCCTGGACTAAAATCTGATAACCCATGGGCAAACTGACAAATGTAGTTGTACATCTAAGAGTAGATTTAATCTGTAATCTGCTTCACAAATGCACAATAATCTGATTTCTACTTGCAGATTACCAGAATCCACATTCAGTGCAGGTCATTACAGTAATTTAACAGGTCCAGATCTAATACATGAATCCCCTATTTGGATGTAAATGAGTGAATGAGTCACAGTCTAAAAACTTTCTGAGACAAAAGACAATAAAAGCAGAATTATTCAGCACCTTTGCCCACTATAACAAAACAAACAACAGGGATGTTTTCAGTTGACTTCAGCAAAGCCTTAGAGAATACAGCGAGGCAAAGTAGAGTGGATGTGTCTGATACAGCAGCTATAACGGCATGTCCGCCTACTTCAGTCATGCACATCCTGTTCTTTAGGTGAGTCTTTAATCCGGCTGTGACTCACACTCAGCAGTGGTCAAATACCTGCGACAGCAGCAACGACACATGCATTTATAAAGTTATATACATATTCATTAATACATGTTCATACATACATATTCATTCAATATGAGCACTGCTGTTTGTGAAACATTAGGATTTGGTGGGGGCAAAAAAAAAAGCAACAATATTTAGTCTCGTCTGTCAATTGTGTCTGAAAACACCACCCCAGTTAGAAATCCCACACTATGTGAGCTGCTGTGGTTAAAGATAACTGGTGGAACTGTGTGTTTCACAGCAGAGCTTCAGAGTATTCTGGAGGAGAAGAGAAGGTAGAACCCGTCTACTACTGGACAACCCAGCGGAGGCCCCTGCACCATACATCACAGAAGAGGCTTCCAGGTCAACCGCTGTCTGAGCAAGTCAACAAATCTCAGATGAAAAGCTGCTTCTGATTGCATCTTGGACAAATATGGAAGGACAGAGAGGGTAGGGAGCCTTTTAGAGGCTTCTAGAGGATGCTGGAGAAGGATCACACCACAAGCACCAACGCCAGTGAGAAGAGCAGCTTAGCTGTGCCAAACACACTGTGTAAATGCATTTGTGTCTTAAACCCCATGTTGGGGCGACAGGTTAATTACAAGATGGAGAGGCAAGATTGCTGATTACAAAGGAGAATCACAGGGTTCATAAATTTGCTCCATACTCACCAATACATATAAATTATTTATGTTTACATAGATACTTCTGTTTCTTATTTAGCCCGCATGTTGCAACATACGGATGTTTTCACTTATTTATTGTGTGCCCTGTAAGCGTGTGTTAGCACCAGTTTGTTTACCTGGCCAATATGCCTGAAGATGAACCTGGTCTATGCAGACGTCTGAGCATAGAGCCTGTGTTAAGACCTCAGCAGTTCCATCTCAGCAGATGAATAATTAAAATTTGGATTTTTTTTTACATTTTTTTTTTTTGATGCTGGTGTGTAGTAGACTGATGAACTTGAATTCAACCCCTTAAGAGCCCAGACACAGACACACACACACCACACATGTACTATACACACAGCACAGATGTATCATACACTCACACATACACACTCTCACTATAATACCATACATGCACTATACACACGAAACATAACCAGAACATTTTCTCATTCTCACACATGCACGCTAATTGCAAAAACGTTTCAATGTTTCAATGTTCCAGAATGATGTCAAACCAGGTAGGAGTGCAAGCCATAAGATGGATCTCAGCAGCTTCTGAAAAACACATTCATCTGTACATCTGTATATTCACCAGGAAACACCTCACATTCATCTGTATGTCTATATTCACCAGGAACTGATGAGCAGATGGCAGCACCAAATGTTTTACTTTTATATTGATGTAAATCTAAAACAATTGAACATTCTTCATTTCAGCAGCTTTACTCACAGACACTATCTGAGTCACACTTCATCCTGCTACACCAGTTATGAGGGAGGGTGAGAATGTAAGACAGACAGTGAGAGGGAACCTGAGAGTGAGACAGGGAGAGAGAGACAGGGAGAGGGAACCTGAGAGTGAGACAGGGAGAGAGAGACAGGGAGAGGGAGATAGTGAGTCAGAGTGTGAGAGTGAGAGGGAACCTGAGAGTGAGACAGCGAAAGGTAGCAGGCAGCACAAAACCGCCGAAGGTGGTGTGATGAGTGCTACATATTCTAGAGTCCCTCTCGCCACAGCGCTGGAACAGGCAGGCACAGTCTGTCCCACTTCCTGAATCTGTCTGAAGGAAAAGCCTGACACAGCTCTGCTTCAGGGCCCAGAGGCATTGAGGCCAGGGAGGGAGAGAGACATTGTGGAGAAGTGAGTGCAGAGGCCTGGGCCTGTTCACAGCCCCAAAGGGAAAGGAGATAAAATAAGACCCATGAGGAGGCAGGGGGAAGGCGCGGGTTTCCCCCGTGACTCGACAGAGGACGGCCTGTTCCTCATTATCCACAGGGTGACCAATGCCTGCAAATTTCATTACAGCATGGTGGCCCTTCTTCGCCACGCGCGCTGCTCGTGTAGCTGGAGGGCGCAGCTAACCGGCTATTAGATCAACGAAGCCCTCCCACGTTGACTCGCACGCCACCTCCCGCCTTTAACCAGACGCAGCGGCCCCGAAGACACTGCAATGCATTTAGTATTGATTTCAGCACCGTGGCATAGATCAGTCATCGATCGCGAGGGCGCGAGAGACAGCGCGGAGGCAGTGCTAACAGCGACTCGGTAGAGGTTCCTCGCGCCCGATTAGCGCGAACGTCGCTTCTGGTTTCCAATCACGTTGTGAAGTCAGATTTGCATCGCACGCTCCCGAGATGTTGAGCAGCCGCCTTCGCCAGGTCTCCTATAATAGCGAGCAGTCGTTTCAAAGCATGATTTGAGGCACAGTACAAATAATTAGTTTGTGTCTCATAAATGCACATGCCTTTGCACACAAGTGCATCTGTGGTAGTTAACTTTATTTACCCCTGAAACGCTGAAAAACAAAACGCAGCCACAATAAGTCACACAGCGAACAGCAGGTTAAACAAGCCGCCCAGAGACCAACTAATAGACCACAAAGCTCATTTATGTGACTAACAACATCCACAGGCGCAAACAACACTAAAATCATATATTCTCTAAAAAGAGGCGTCACGGTGTCTCAAAAAAGCCCATCTTAACAGATCAGGCTATCAAACAAACTAATTGAATTCTTAGAAACCGCAGCCTAAACTCCACAAAAATCATTTATTCTCCAGAACAACATAAGTTATCAGGCTCACTAAACGGAATGCAATTAACATATGTATGTCGAATTGAATCAACAGTCGTGCATTCAGCTGCTGACAAAATCTGAAAACCAATGACTACTGAATACAGTATCTACAGCTGATATGGAGCAACAACCTGTGGGGAGAACATTGACGTGAGACGTGATGGCTGTTACCCGTGTGAAAAACCTGTAGTTACTAATTCTATTTTCTCGGACATTTCACTGGGACTGTTGGCTGTTTTTATCTGTATCAAAATGAATTTAATGAAGCAGCATTTCTCAAAAGTCAAACCAAAAACCAGTTCTTCCATTGCACAGCCTTCTCCCTGAGTTAGCTAGCCCATCTGACATCATGAAATACTCCCCCAAGTTGTAGTAAAATATCACGGCAATGGGACCACTGAACTAACACAGTATCAACAGCCGCAGCAGCAGCAAGAAGAGTAGGCAAAGCAAGATCTAAGAACAGAACGTGAAAGAAGAAGGAAATCATTTCTGTAGTCAGTTTCAATTACGTGCTGTCCTTACTTGCCCGAATCTCAATAGGCTGTGATTAAGGGGGATAAAAATCTATCTTAAGATGCCTTATCACCATAAATGCTGTGATTGCACAGAGAGAGTGGAAAAATCTCATACACAAGAGAGACATATAATCTGTACCACACCTTGCCAACCCATAATCTGATAACAGCAAAGGAAACTTCCTGTTGCTTTGATCCTAAAAGCAGGGGGTTTATAAAGAGGAGGGTAGAGCAAGCACCACTGGCCTTCCTCAGAGGAACCCTTCACACCACAGACAAGAAAAGGAGACTAAGATAACCTTTCTTTTTGATCCTTTATAAAGACTGACATCTTGTCATCAGCGGGTGATCATGTGCTTCGCAACTCAGTGCACTTTAGTTCACTTCACTTATACTCATTTGAAGACTTTAATATTTTAAAATGTAGGGTGATTTTTTTACATCCCTGAATTTACCCATTTTTTAATCCTGTTTACCATTTTAGTGCTTGGATCATCATATGGGAGTGCCCAAAGCGATATTGTCTTCCCTAAGTGTTTTCACTCCCAGGAGTCTCCAGTGTTTTAGAGTTTAGTATTTGCCTTTTCTACATTTCTTAACAAATAAGTTGAATCCAGTTTGTGAGGGCAGGGGAACATCAGACTCTGGAGTGTATCGGTCCCTTTGGGGTCTGTAAGCGAGAACCTCTGGCCTCTGCACAGGTGTTTTTGGACAGCAGCTGATGAGTGATGAAATCAATGTGATGTCACAATCGTGATCTCACAGTCATCTTACCTACGAAGACCAAACACTACTACAGCTAGGCTGCTAGCTAACTTAAACAAAGTAACATGCGTTTAAAACAGATTTCTTACTAAAATAGCAACCATTTCTTATGTTTTAAAAATTATTTTACTGTTGTAAAGAAAGAAATCCAAGTTGTGCTCACATTTATACACTCGCTTACCTGCAACTGTCATCGCTGAACCGTCCAGCTATGTTGTCTTCTTCACCATTGCATTATGACACAGTAGTGTCCATTCAAACCATACTCAAAAACTGACCAGTTCTAATTATGCTTCTTGGATTTTTTTACTCAAATGTAACATTTTTAACTACACTACATACTACATAGTCAAAACCTAGTAAGTAGCAGTAAATCGTGTGCAACTGTAATGCACCCATAGATTCCTACACATCTGACCCAGTGTGAGAAGTTCTGAAAGGTTGTTGCTAGGATGTTAGAGCTCGGCTCAGGTCCCACCAGTCGCACTTTTACTATCGCTTCATTGTCACGTGACTTCATATTAAGTCTCACAGCGTCCCTCTCACACTTGTAATTTATTTTTTCAAAATCTGGTGAGATGACATTCAGTGAAAATCAGATTTCATTACACTAGAAGCTTTTAGCTTCCAGTCTTCCATTTGGTGAACTAATTCCCTTAAAAAATGCTGAAATACTCCCAGTACAATGGCTTGGCTTATTTAATTTTTTCAATTTTTTTGGCTCTGAGTTTCTGAAACATCAAGACATAAGAATTTATATGAATTTTTATAATGTTGATGCTGGACTTCGTGTTATTAGTAGAGATGAAAAGGTTTCTGGGAGTAATTGGATAAATAGCTTTCAATACAACTGCGTTTAATTAAATGGGATCTTAATTCCATTATGGGGAAATGTTCATACCACTGACCCTAGCCTCGAACCTGGAGTGGATTCCAAAATGACTTCTGTAGGTAAGATGGTAACAGAGATCAATAAAAGTGGCATATTTTAGAGGTTAGTATACTCACACTGTCGAGGCAAAGAGGAACGGAGGTCAGCAGAAGGTCCCAGCAATGTTATTACTGCACCAAACATGACCAAAGGACATCAGGCATGACCCAGGGGCTTCACACATGACCCAGGGACATCAGACATGACCCAGGGACTTCACACATCACCCAGGGACTTCATACATGACCCAGGGACTTCACACATCACCCAGGGACTTCACACATGACCCAGGAACTACACAGATAACCCAGGGACTTCACACATGACCCAGGGACTTCACACATGACCCAGGGACTTCACACATCACCCAGGGACTTCATACATGACCCAGGGACTTCACACATCACCCAGGGACTTCACACATGACCCAGGAACTACACAGATAACCCAGGGACTTCACACATGACCCAGGGACTTCACACATGACCCAGGGACTTCACACATCACCCAGGGACTTCATACATGACCCAAGGACTTCACACATGACCCAGGAACTACACAGATAACCCAGGGACTTCCAAAGCCACTTTCTCTCACTAATTGTTTCTCAAGTAAATCCAGTGAATCGTACTGAGCCATAAAGAGCTGCAAGGTCACGACCTGGATGTGAAATCAATCCACGCAGTGAGGGAGTGACCTTACCACCCATCCCCCCCACACACACACTCAGATTACAGCACCTTACCACACACACACTACAACACCTTACCACACACACACAACAGCACCTTATCACACACACTACCACACCTTACCACATACACACACACACACACTACAACACATTACCACACACACACAACAGCACCTTATCACACACACACACACACACACACACACTATCACACCTTACCACGTACACACACACACTACCACACATTACAAGGTCAATCACAGTCCTCAGACAAACTCGTATCCTTGTTCACGCTCTTTCATATGCCTCTCCAGTGCATTTACACGTAGATCCCTTAAACACTCCTTCTGCGTGGTTTGGAAACATTTCAGCCCTGTTTCAAGTTGCTGAGCTGTCTTTTTACAGACACCTTGTACCAAAAGCTCTGCATGTTCTAATAAAGATTTCAGCATGGTATCGTATTTATCCAATTTTAATTCTGTAAGCCTGTGTTATTGTTTTATGCAAACTAAATCACTTATATCAATTGATTTATATACAATATGTATGTAAAAAAACTGGAGCTTCGCTGAAAAGATAAGTCATCTCACTGCAATGTGCCATATAGCAGAGTATTATCAACAAAAACACAGTGCATAAATTACAACCTGATAAGCCAGAAACAAGATGCCGATAAGAAAATGTGTTCTGAAAGCGTACTGATGATCTGCTATGCTTAACAAACCCTTTACACAAAAGACGTCACACGTTTCACAGGTGACTAGATGTGACATTCTCATAGGTGGACACACCTTCTCATTGTGCAGTACTCCCATACCTCGACATATGTGCTGTACCCTCGTGATGTTCTGTGTGTTTATTGTACTGCAATTCATGTCCTGGTCTGCTCTGTTGTATTTACCTGCACTTTGTTTACTATTGTCCTGTTTACTTGTCCTGTTGTCCTGTTTGTGGTAAACACAAGCCCTGTCCTATGTTTTGCGCCAAGGCTCTGCTTATGTTCAAGTATATGCTTGTATTTAACTCAAAATTCTTTTGAACCTTATCAACGTTGGCCTCCGGTTGGTGAGGTAGTTTCGCAGACACGTTTTATGCCTAACTCCAGACTAAAATTCATTTTCAAAGGAGATTCCCTATGGAATCAGTCTAATTTAGCCTGAGCTAAACTATGTAAAAACTGCTCAAACTTTGAGAACGTAATGAGCCATAATCTAAAGTCTATAAGGGAACAAATGACTTAAAACAGAAGAACCTCCACCAACAACAGATGGTGTGGAGTGCTAACAAACAGCTAGCCTCCAGCTCCAAACAGTCAGTGCCTCATTCCAACCAAGTCACCTTCCACAGTGCAAACATCCTCTACATCTGCAGACCCTCACTCAACCAATTACTCCCGGTGGGATCTTTTTCTATTTTACACGGCAGCAACATCACCGAACCCTGCCGTGTGGGGTGGTGTATCTGCTGGGAAAGTGACCTAAATTTCCTTTGCGTTCCCGTTAAAAGATGCAAAATACAGTCCTGTTTTCTGCAGCTCTATATATGATCTTTTCATTTCTCTGCTTGTTTCCTGCCCTTCAGAGAGAAGCCCGTCTTTATGATCAATACAGCAGTGGAGGAAGATGGATCTCGCAGTGTTTGCCTATGTGGGCACGTTTTATGTCCTGAATGCATTATTGAGCCACAGATTTATTGGACCTTTTTGCTCGAGGCTCCCGCATACAGAGATGAGCTGAGCAGGGTTGTGGTGCAGAGTGCAGGCGTGCCACAACACGGGTGGTGCTGATGAAATGCTGCCATCTAGTGGCGTGATTGTGCATGGATGGGCTCAGATAGACGACTTTATTGTATGTTTGTCAAATTACCTGTTTACATTTTTATTATATCATGCCATTCATACTTAACATTCTTCCTTAATTGGAATAATCTGAATGCAACTGAATACAATGACTGTAACTCAAGATTATATGAACAATAAACACATTCATAGAATTATCATGAAAACACAAAGGCTAACATAAAACAATCACTGATTCCTGATTATTAAAGATTTGTATTTTATTACTTAATAATGCTACTTAATAACTGCTATTCATTTTACAAATATTATATTTGCATCGTTTTTTAATTTTTTATTTATTTTTTGGCATAATCACTAACATTTCAGACATTTACCGAATGAATCGAGTCAGAGGAGGGTGGGGACTCAGTCTGAATGAAATGTCGACATTTGAAGTGTAATTCCTTCAGCGTTGCTTTGCTTCATTCACCAGTACAAAACACACGCGTTTCCTCAAAACGGTAATGCAGCCTGAAATGTCCTGATGGCCTCCGTCCCCGGGCTGTGCTTACGGCTGCAGGGCTCATTCTCACCAGTAAACTGAATATTGTCTTACACAGACAAGCAGTGCGACGGGAGTTTGGTGCTTTTTCCAGATCTGGGGATTCACCGTGTTGTTATGCAAAAGTTGTTTCACTATGTGGCTCGTACCCACAATCAGAGTTAAGGATGTTAAAAACAGAAAACTGAATTCTTTATAATACATAGAAGAAAGACTCAGAAGAACAAATCTTTCCGCTTGGAGGGAGTGAAGTGTACTGTAAAAGCCATAAGGTGAAATACAGACGCTACACTGACACTATTACAGTCCAAATGGCTCATGCACACACAGATAACGCAAATCACAATGAGTAGTGGCGCTCAGGGGAGATTCAAACCCTACTGGGTATTTTCTAGGTGAGATGTATTCATCTATACATATACACACCCCAGATAGTTTTAACATGTCTGTATTCTGACAGGCGAGAAAGCTGAAGGACAAACCACGCGCTCAGTCTCGTCTCGCTGTCCTGGGAAGGGATGCGACTGCGGAAAGGTCGCGAGCGACAGACACGCGTCTGCCTACCTGCACGCCCTCCAGGAAAACGCAGATGTAGAGGCAAAGGAGCACGTGGACGGTGCCGCTGACTTATGGACGCATGTGCTTGTGCCACTTGGTGAACTGAAAAGCACAGAAACCCATGAGCAAGATCTCGAGATCTTTATTTGTCCTCGTGAGTGCTGCATGTTTTTGCTCGCTGGGAGATTATTGTGAGATTATGTGATCTTGTTGTGAGTCAAAGATGACAGACTCGTCCACAGACTCGTCCTCAGTTCCTGCTGCCGTACCTGGCACTGGGTTCCCCTCGCTCACCTGAATCCACACGTCACTTCATTAGCTTGCAAATCAGACTGAGGTGAGCGTGACGGTTTGGTGAAGACTGTGTAGTAAACACGGCGTAGTCAAAACAGAGCAAGCAGCGAATAACGCTCATAATAAAGCTAATAACGCTCATAATAACGCTCATAATAAAACTCATAATAACGCTGATAATAATGCTCACAATAAAGCGCATAATAACGCTCATAATCTGAAGTGCCTCACTCCTTAAAAAGCAATATGCACCAGTTCTCGCTCAGTACAAGGCGGTCGCTGAAAGGTAGCCGGCGTAGCCATGGAAACTTCACACACCTGCCTCGGAGAGCTACATCGCTGTCTGGGTATTAATGACAAGGAAAATAAGAAAATAAAACCCAGAAGGAGCCATCTTGTGCTGTTTCGCTGTTCTGATGGAACAATGAGGAGTGTGAACTGTGTCTGTTGACTGCGGGACCTAGAGGAATGAATGTGAACCTTAATTAGAGGTGTTAATGAAAACACCAGGTGTCACTTTAAAAAGATCAATATATCCATGCTATTTTACAGGGTCATCTACAAACAGAAAATGACTATATATCAGCCTTTTACTGTTGGATTTGGTAGTGGTGGTGTTGTTGTTGGTGTTTTTTTCTGGCTTTTCCAATTTATTTGACTCAACATTCGAGGGACTTTAGTGCCAAAGGCATTTTATTATTATGTTTAACATTTCAAAATCATACAAAATTAGTTAATTTTACTGCATACTACTATTGTGTAAACATATCCCCTGTTGCAATGTACAGAAACACAATCTCTCTGTTATTAGGTATTAGAATGAAGAATGCAGTCATGTATTAACTACTTATCACTTTCTTTCCTGCAGCCAAGGTTGGGTGAGGGTTAGTTTAGGGTTAGGGTTAGGGTTAAGGTTAGGCTAGAGTTAGGGTTAGGGATGTTTCTTATGTCAGCTACATTTATAGATCATTTTTCTCAAAGGTTTTCTTCACCACAGACATTCTTGTCCTCTATCTGAAGCTGTAGGCATAACGTAAGGTTCCATCCGTGTACCTCCTCACTGTTCCCTGAACCCGTTGACCTGTGATGTGACACCAGTCTCAGTGTGCGCACAACATGCCTGTCCTGGTCCTTCTGTCTGTTGGTGCTATGACTGTGTTGGTGAGGTGATTCACGGTCAGAAAAGCAGTTGTCTCTCCATGTCCTCTATGGGAGAGGAGACATGTCAACATACAGAGAAGCTGTAAACCCTCGGCAGACACTGCGTGCAAACCTCTGTGACAACCACTCTGTTATTTATCGTTCTCTGACATTCGTTTATCTGGTGTTGGATGAGCAGTGTCACACTGTCATACTGCATTTCTTTTTCTTTTACCGATGTGATTATGCGTATTTGCACAACCGTGTGACTCATCTATGAGAGTAATGGCAAAGTTGAATCGAGCCAGCAGTCGAGGAAAACACAGGGCAAGCCCACGGCAGTCAGGGCTGCGGTCAGTCTTACCGTGCTTGAGGCCGAAACATTGACACCACTCCCTGAGAGAGAGCAGCCTGTCTCTGTCCGTGTCGCAGCGGCGGAAAAAGACAGAAGTGCAGTGCTCCATGGGAACGAGAGAGGCACGGAGGGGTGCCAGCTCTAAGTGTGTGAGCACCCTGGGAAGGAGAGGAATGTTTAGACAAGCACTGGCCTTCAGCTCGGTTCTAGCCACAGCATGCCTCTTCTCACACAGCAGAGCGCTGGAGCTTAGTACGGCTGCTCTGTCTAGGCTCCTGCACAACGTGAAGGCCTTGAACCAGCTGGTGGTCCAAAACACACACTTTCAGGTTACAGTTTCATGTTGTGTATGCTGTCCTATGTCTGAAAATGTAGTTGCCGAAAACACAAATGTCTGATTATAAGAAACTGGCTGGTGTTTAGCTTTAGGATTAACAGTGCTGGTGAGATTGTGAGTTTATAGGTTATTGTGTTTGCAAGTTAGTAAGTTTGTTAGTTATTGAGTTAGGGAGTTATTGATTTAGTGAGTTTGTGAATTATTGATTTTGTGAATTTATGAATTATTGATTTAGTGAGTTTGTAATTTATTGAGTTGGTGAGTTTGTGTAATGAGTTTGTGAGTTTGTGTGCACCTCACCTGTCTGTGGGATGTTGATCGAGCTGTGCGAACTGCCAGTGCACTGGATAAATGTACAGGTTGTAGTTCTTCTCAAAGTCTAGAGCAAGCAGCTCGACGGCATGGCTGCCAACATGGAGACGTCTCTCACTGTCATGCAGCTTCTGGACCTGTACAGACCACCACACGTGCAGGAGATGAGACAAAATAAGATGAGACACGCTGCAAGCACAACCCTCCGCATAATTCAGAAGCCCCTCTAATTCAGGGTTTTTAGAAATTATGATGATTTTAGCTCTCAGACTGGATAAACCTCAAACACATGCAAAAGAACAGCACATTCCTGCATGTGTAACATATAGCAGGGTAAAATATATTGAATTATACTGCATAA
>NC_137508.1:28427500-28470000 GCF_041902795.1 Electrophorus electricus
CTCACGTGTTCCAGCTCAGTGAGATTCTCAGAAGGGCACTGTGCAGGTTCTTGACACAAGCAGCTGGGCTCCATCTCCTCGTTCAACTTGCACTTCCTGCCCGATTTACAGGGGAAGTTCTCACATGGATCTGGATCCAACACAAAACCTCAGTATTTTCACTTATTTATCAGACTCGTATCATCTCACAGACCACGATGAAAGAAGCTGGAAAAACAGAACAAGCACATAAAATTCCTGCAAGACCCGCAACATAAGAGCTTGTTTTACAGCAAATTAACACTTGCTCTCACTAACTCTCACCATTGATACACTTTTGAGTGTAGCAAACAAACGCTTTTCTGCAGCACACAGCATACTTGTTATCGTCCATAAGCTTTAATATAGAAGGGAGAATTTCCTGGCCTATATAAAGAATATGTCTGCAGTCCGTGAGGTCTGGCAGTATGGACAGAGCACAGCCTCAGTCACTACTTCCACTGTGTTTGAAGCCAGCCGTGCAGAGCTGGCTGTGCCTCTGTTTGTCTAGCTGCTGGCCACAAAAGTGTCAGAGACAGCCACGCTCAGCGAATTCCTAACGAGAGCTCAGCATGGCGCAGACAGGCGTGAAAGAACACTCACCGGCTGGGGCGTCCTGCCCCCTGGGGCCGGGTCTGGCTCGAGCCATGGGTTTGCTCCTGGGGAGCAGGCTCACCGAGGCCCAGATTTGCACAGGGTTCAGTCCTACCAGAGAGGTCTTGGAAGAGGAATGGAAAACAGGAATCTGGGCTCAGTTTAGACAGCTGACAGTCTAGTCAATACAGCACAGATTTAGACGGACAGCAGCAACTTCACACGTGTACTTGAAGTGTTTTATTTCTTCAATTGTATATAGCAAGGGTTAGGGTTAGGATTACGGTTAGGGTTTGGATTAAGGGTAGCATTAAGGTTAGGGTTAGGGTTAAGGTTAGGATTAAGGTTAGGGTTACGGTTAAGGTTAGGGTTAGAGTTAAGGTTAGGATTAAGGTTAGGGTTTGGGGGTTAAGGTTAGGATTAAGGTTAGGGTTAGGATTAAGTTTAGGATTAATATTAGGATTATGGTTAGGGTTAGGGTTAAGGCTACGGTTAAGGTTACAGTTAGGATTAAGGTTAGGGTTAGGGTTAGGTATGGAACCTTCTGAAGATCTGTAACATTCTGAAGTTTTAGAGCAATTCAAAGTGGACATATATAATCTGAGTACATTTTGAGTGGGTACAAAATTTCTCTCCGTGAATATTAATGACAAATAGTATCAGACAATCTGATAAAGCAACTTTTAGATGAACGTTGCCATGTAAGGGTGATTCCCAGCCTCACCCACTTCTTGTGCCTCCTCTTTCCCTTGTGTTCCATGTTGAGTTTGCTGTCTGGTCCTTTTTCAGGTTCTGGTCTTTGAGCACGCCCACTGGACACCTCACTCCCAGAGGCCTGGCCACTCTGAGAGGAGTTCTGCTCCTTCCTCATGTGCCCAGCCTTCCTCCTGCTGCCTTTAGCATGGCTACCTCTATCACTGGTGCCTTTCTCTGCCTCAGGCCCTTTGTAGCATTCGCGTTTCTCAGTATCCCAGAGTTCCTCCTCCTGCTCATCTTCAGAAACCTCTACAGGTACAGCCTGGTCAGCCTCTTGGCTTCCCTCTCTGGGGTCCTCAGCTTCTTCCAAAGACTCCTGGGAATCGTAGTCTGCCATGGCTGTGGGTAGCTCCGCCCCAACCTTCTCTTCGTCCTCGGCCTTGCTGGTCTCCTCCACCTTGGTGGGCGAAGGGTCTACAGCCTCACTGTTGGCAGTGTAGTCCAAAGCTACTGGTGTCTCTGACTCTGAACTCCTCCCTGCCTCCTCTTCCTCTTCCTCCAGCTTGTCCTCATCTTCTCCAACATCTTGCTGCTCCTGCTCAGAACCTTGCAGGAGACGAGAGAGTGCGTCCTCACTCAGCAGCACAGGAGCCAGAGTGTTCCCCTGGCCTACGTCAGACACCTGCACAGCTCCTGGGACTGCTTGCCCTATTCCCTCGCCAGCATCCTTGTCTCCTGCATCTGGACTGCTGGCCTCAAAGGGGAAGTTTGTCAACAGGATGGCACCATCCCCATCAGACACCGATGGCTTCTCCGCACTCTAGAGGGGAAAATAGATAATTTGAAAGAGTGAGAACTATAAACCAGGCCTGGGAGTTCTGAAGACTTCAGTGTCTTCAGGACCCCTTAAATCAGTAATTCTCAAGCCAGTCTTTCAGAAGCAAGGGCAGGCCACAGTTTTCTCCATTCCAGCTCCCAGCACGTCTCAGACAAGTCACACTGAACACACATTTTTAGAAAGTGGGTGTTTTAGAAAGTGAAAAGTAGAACGCAACTCCAAAGGCATTTGAAAAGCCAAAGGATGATAGCACAGAGTAGAATCACAGAGAGCAGAGCATGTGACTAATGGACATCCACTCCACTTCACACGGCTGTTATGACAGAGAGTCGTATTTTCCTTCAGGCTTACTGTGCACCTTCCATAAGAACACAAACAACACATTTATAAGTTGAAAAATGTTTGCTAAAAACAAAACCCAACAGGGATGGGTTTCAGTTTAGGTTTAGGATGAAAGACATTGTTCAATATTCTTGGTTAAAATTTTGTTTTCTAAAGGTACACAAGTATATTTTTTATTTCAGATTTTTACTTACAGTCACAGTTAACACAATGGCCAGCAGGCAGACACACAGATGTTGAGCTGTCATATCTGCGAGGATGTGAGTAAGGTCACCTTAAGTCCACACCTGTGTCAAGGTACCATGACAATTTGAACACATCATTTAAAAAAAACAGTGGAAAGCACTACAGAAAGAAAGTTTAACAGACTGTTGCCTGGACGAGGAAGATCTATTATGCAAATAAATGTTGTGGATCAGATATGCAAGCGACTGAAAATTTGAGAAATGAATGATTTGATGAAATTGCACATTTTAATAACATTAGATCTTACGCATCTACCATCCTACCTTCCACATCCTAACCAAGCAGCCACACTTACTGTCCGGGACGTTATTTCAGCCTTCCGGCTGCCAGAGTCAGTAAAGCCCTGGGCTCACACATGATTCCCCATCAAAACGTTGAGGTTTTTTTTTGTAAGATCAGTGGCCTGCTGTGGCATATTGTTACATTTTTCTGTTAAGGTGGAACAGTGGTCTATAAGAAGAAGTGGTTGTGTTAAAATTCATCCCGCAGAGCTAAAGCAGCTAAGACATATTTTTAACCTCCTAGCTGGCAAAAATAGTAAAACATCTTCTCTTCCGGTGGCTCATTTAGGACATCACATTTGATATAAGATAAACTGTGTATTTAAGAGGCAAATAAACTACCAATGTCCTTGTTAACTATGTAGTGGTTTACCTAGGAATACAGCTGGTCCTGCCTTTATATGTTCAATGTTAGCTATTGGTTTTAATAAGGCCTTTCCCAGAGTTGATCAGAGCGGTATAGTTCATAAGATCATGAAGAGGAAAGAGAGGTGTAAACTCATCCCCTGGATTTGTGACTTCATTCCCAAAAGAATGGAATGTTGTCAGACTGGGCCGGTCATGCTGGCGGAGAGACTCAGGGAACTCTCCTTGGACCGCTTGTTTTCCCCATCTCAGTTTTCATTGCTTTGATAGTCTCTAATACCTCTAACTCAATCTGAAAATATGTAGATCATATTAACCTGCTGAAATCTAGATACAGGAAACAACCCTCCACTGTCAAGGATGCGTTTGGCAGGCTAAATGCCTGGTCTGTTAACAGCTGGGTGATTCTTCATGAAAATGCGAGGCTAACATTTTGAACTGACACTAAAAGGCCTTCTGCAATAACACCTTGTTGAATTAATAACATTCCTCTTCTCATGATTAATAAAAAGCAGCAGAGCTCACTTTCCAACAAAATCTTTTGTGAATTGATCAGGTAAATGCTACGACAGCGAGTGCCAGTAAGACAGTCCTCTTAAGAGCATTAAGTATTTCTCAGTTCTGCAAACCAGTTTACAAGCCAAGGGTATTGGCTATATTAGCCTGGTGTTATTAGTCAAGTGTAATTAGACAGGTGTTATTAGACAGGTGTTATTAGACAGGTGTTGGGGTATGTGGTCCATGTAAAACACACTGAGCTAACTCATTCCCTCTGCAGCCTTTTAGCTTTAAACTGGTGTCCAGCCTCCAGAACTCAGATATCAGGACAGAACTCACACAACAGGCAAAAATGTACTGCTCCATTAGTGTGGAATGGGTGTCACCATAATTCCCCAAACCCTTATTTTTCAAGACTTATTAACGAATATCCATTATTCAGTACAAAACAGTGGAAAGCACTACAGAAAGAAAGTTTAACAGACTGTTGCCTGGACGAGAAAGATCTATTATGCTAATAAAGTTTCAGGACTAATGTCTGCTAATTCTAGAGGGAATCATAAGAATATTATGAGCATGGCCAATTTAAAAGAGTGCATAAGGAATAAGTGTTGTGGAATAGATATGGAAGCAACTGAAAATATGAGAAATGAATGATTTGATGAAATTGCACATTTTAATAACATTAGATCTTACGCATCTACCATCCTACCTTCCACGTCCTAACCAAGCAGCCACACTTACTGTCCGGGACGTTATTTCAGCCTTCCGGCTGCCAGAGTCAGTAAAGCCCTGGGCTTACACATGATTCCCCATCAAAACGTTGAGGTTTTTTTTGTAAGATCAGTGGCCTGCAGTGGCATATTGTTACATTTTTCTGTTAAGGTGGAACAGTGGTCTATAAGAAGAAGTGGTTGTGTCAAAATTCATCCCGCAGAGCTAAATCAGCTAAGACATATTTTTAACCTCCTAGCTGACAAAAATAGTAAAACATCTTCTCTTCCGGTGGCTCATTAAGGACATCACATTTGATATAAGATAAACTGTGTATTTAAGAGGCAAATAAACTACCAATGTCCTTGTTAACTTTGTAGACCTTTAGCTAGGAATACAGCTGGTCCTGCTTTTATATGTTCAATGTTAGCTATTGGTTTTAATAAGGCCTTTCCCAGAGTTGATCAGAGCGTTATAGTTCATAAGATCATGAAGAGGAAAGAGAGGTGTAAACTCATCCCCTGGATTTGTGACTTCATTCCCAAAAGAATGGAATGTTGTCAGACTGGGCCGGTCACGCTGGCGGAGTGACTCAGGGAACTCTCCTTGGACCGCTTGTTTTCCCCATCTCAGTTTTCATTGCTTTGATAGTCTCTAATACCTCTAACTCAGTCTGAAAATATGTAGATCATATTAACCTGCTGAAATCTAGATACAGGAAACAACCCTCCACTGTCAAGGATGCGTTTGGCAGGCTAAATGCCTGGTCTGTTAACAGCTGGGTGATTCTTCATGAAAATGTGAGGCTAACATTTTGAACTCTCCTTAAAAACACGCTGAGCTAACTCATTCCTTCTGCAGCTTCTTAGCTTTGAACTGGTGTCCAGCTTCCAGAACTCAGATATCAGGACAGAACTCACACAACAGGCAAAAATGTACTGCTCCATTAGTGTGGACTGGGTGTCACCATAATTCCATTAACCCCTATTTTACAAGACTTATTAATGAATATCCATTATAGGATAATTTTAATGGTTTTTTTTATTTATTCAGGATTTGTGGTTATGGTGGCTAGGAGATGTTTGGGGGTTTTGTTAACATGTTTATTTGGTAATTTAAATAAGGATTGTTGATTTAATTGACCCTTTTATATT
Source organism: Electrophorus electricus (assembly GCF_041902795.1). Lineage (NCBI taxonomy): Eukaryota > Metazoa > Chordata > Actinopteri > Gymnotiformes > Gymnotidae > Electrophorus > Electrophorus electricus. Next base: position 28,433,248 of record NC_137508.1, read on the forward strand.
TCTAAATTAGTGTGTGAATTGAGTAATTGACTGTGAAGTGCTAATAAATGTCCTACTGCTGTTACTACTATTACTATATATATTACAACTACTATACTACTACAACTACTACTACTACTACTATAATACTGCTACAACTACTATACTACTATACTAGTACTATTACTACTATACTACTGCTACTACTACTTCAGTAAACACACTGAAACACTCAGAAATGTATCAGTGTACCTTTTGCTTCTCCTGAATGTTTTACCTAAATGTTTTGGCTGAAGTGTTTGGTAATCTCAGCCATGGAGAGTCTCTGCAGAGCACAAATAAGTGGATCTCCCTTCTTTAACACACCGTTCAGCTAATATAGGACTTGGTCATTAACCAATCAGAGTAGAGAAAACAGCATGGTGCACCATGCTGTTGGTGCACATGGATGTTAGAGCTGGTCAGTGAATGGAGAAGTGACAGCTCTCTCGAGTGTTGTCACGGCGACGGGTTGTCATCAGCATGCTGTCTGTCTGCTTGCCACGATAACCTGGGCCGCAAACCGGCCGCCTCCGTTGTCGTGGTGACGGACCCAAGAGATGGGCCTCACTCAAAAGTCAGAGCCATAGGAGCAAAGCAAACATCAGAAGCTAGCAGACTGGAAAAAGGAATGTGCACACAAACCTTTTTATCTCTGACTGGGGAACAATGCAGCCTTAGTGGATCTGTTTGGGAGGACCAGCGTCTGGCTAGCCAAGGTTCACAGGGAAGCAAAAAAATAAAAGTATTGCATGCCAAAAGATGAAGAATGAAGACGATGACTTTTTAAAAATGAAGATCTATTTTGTTTGGCATGTTCTCTTAAAATATCCCTGGCCAACACACTAAATATTTGGTAGAGATGGCTGAAAATAGGCACAATGGACACAGAAATAAGCTTCAAAATAAATAGATTTTTAAAAACCTAATGTTCATTCCCTAATTATGTACATTAATTTGCAACAAGTGTGAAGAAAAGTGCTAACACATTTAAGATTTAAGATTTAAGGCTTTGTGAATTCTACCTGCAGTTGAAGCTTGTAGAGGACCCACTGGAGCAGGAGATGAGCAGAGTGTTCGGATGATACACGCCTGGGGAGCCCAGAGCGCTCGCAAGGCTAGTGCACTCCTCTGAGACCTCCCCTCCAAGAGGCATCCACACTCCTGCCTACCACAGAAAACAGCCATTGGGGGCTTTTGCACGGGGAGGGGTGACTAGGGACGAAGAAAACATGCAAAGTCAATGTGCAAGTTAAGGCTGATTAACTGTGGAGATGTTTCCTCTCCATTCCACACATGAAGAATAATTACATCCTGAACATTTTGGAAGTCTGTTGATATTTATAATAATAAATAATCAAAAAAGAAAGAATGATTTTCCTTTCTATGTTTTTACATACTATATGTACTGCATACATAATGTATAACCTGTCAGCGTCATTAATTTAGTGTCAAAGCTGCTCTACAAACACTAAATCGTCTTTCACAGAATTGCATCCCTGTCCAAACAATATCTCAGCCCACCTCTAGATGGCGGTAAATCCCGCTGGGCCAGCAGTGTATTATTAGGTCCAATACCCAATGACTGTTAGACTGGTTAGCTGAACCAATCATCTTTAACATAGGGTTAGGAGAACCAGTCAGCTTTCATCTAGGCCACTAGGCATTTGTAATGTCATCTGAAATTTTCAAAAAGAAGAGAGAACATTACGAATAGTCTCAGGAGCCAAAATGAGATTACAGTAAAATGATTCCCACACACAATCCAGTACAAGTCATTTTGTAGCTTCTCAACATTACAGACAGGTGTGCTATATTAGGTGTGCTAGCTCAGGAGTGCTATGTTAGGTGTGCTAGATCAGGAGTGCTATGTTAGGTGTGTTAGATCAAGTTTGCTAGATCAGGAGTGCTATGTTAAATGTGTTAGATCAAGTGTGCTAGATCAGGAGTGCTATGTTAGGTGTGCTATGTTAGGTGTGCTAGATCGGGAGTTCTATGTTAGGTGTGCTAGATCAGGTGTGCTAGATTAAGTTTGCTAGATCAGGGTTGGAGCTGAACTTTGCAGGCCGGTAGAGCTCCGGGACTTGCCTCACTGCTCTTAAAACAAAGATCAAGTTCAAGTCCTGTAATCATTTTCTTTGCCAGTTTTGAAGCTGAAATAATTTAAATATGTCAGAATTATCATGTTTTTATTAGACTGCTGTTATTATTACTGAAAATTAACATATTGGAAAAAAAAAAAAAAAAAAAATATATATATATATATATATATATATATATATATATATATATATATATATATATATATATATATATATACACCTAAAAACCTCACAAATATGTAAAAAATGGATCTATTGCCAGCCAACCAAACAGGATCTATCACCAGCCAGTTGTTTACTTGCTTTTTGTTGCTCAGGGGCAAAAGTGGCAACCTGGTTACTAGTCCAGTAACTTAAACATATGTCACTCATAAAATATTACCAGGATGTACAATACACGCAAAATGTAGGTTTTATATTTCACACTTCATACATGTGCGTAAACATTGTGTAATTAATCAAATATTGGTTCATCTCACTGACAATATTCTTCTTTTTAGGAATAACAAACAAAACTTGTGCTTGATAAATTTACTTTCTCTTGTTCTTGAAAAGATTGTGACCTCTCCCTATCTCAACAGCAGCACTCAAGGAGTGCTATGGCTCCACACGGCTCCTCCCAAAAACGCAAGACTGATCGGAGGAGGTTGAGAGTCTGATAGTCCGCTGGACGCTTGTCCAGCATGTCCGTATGGAGAAGCTCCATGCAGAGATGAGGACAGACTCTTACTTTCCCGCCAACGAGAACTGAGGCACCTTGGCAGCACCTCACACACAGTGTCAGGGAGAAAGACAGCAGACAGCCACTGGCCAGCTCCCCTCTAAACCTGCAGACAACTGCAGAGTAAATGCTCCTCTCCCCGGGTCAATATTCATATTTATTATAATGCAAAATTAACCCTTAATCTGGAAGAGGTGGGTAAACAGAAGACCGCCATAAATCTGGTTTTTATGTTAACAAAGCCAAGCCCCAAATAAAAGGTGCAAATGACTTTGTAATGGGACAAACATCATCATCTTTCATTGCAACATTACAACTCTCTCTCACACACACACACACATGCACGCACGTACGCATGCACACACACACACGCATGTACGCACATGCACACACACACACACATAGGAATAGAGGCATTCTTGTTGGCAAATTCTCAGTCCATTTTCCCTGAAGATGGACGGTGTTTCCCATCTTCTTAACACACATCTCCAACCACAGACGATGCCACACAGATACAGTCTGGGTCTAAACCCCAACCCTGACTGACAGAGTGCTGCGTGATCACGGGCAAGCCAAAGTAAGCTGTGTGGCTTGCTGTGGTTTCTGCTTGGTCTTTACAGACAGAAATGTGGGGTGTCTGTGTGTGTGTGTGTGTGCGTGTGTGTGCGTGTGCGTGCGTGTGTGTGTGCGTGTGTGTGTGCGTGCACGCGTGGGATTTTTGGGCAGCTGTGCAGGCTTAATTATGTTGTGTTATTACGAGGAATGTTTGTACAGTGAGTCTACTGCTTTTTCTGAATGCATGGAAATGAAGGAACTTACCAAATAAGGAATTCCAGGAAATAATGTTCATCTTAAGGTAATGGTTCACAGATGGTACAAAATTTCACTCATTTCATGAACATTTTTTGTATTGTTGTGGTTTTATTTCACATAATGTTCATGTAAGTAGTTCTCTGCACCAGGGCATATAAACAGACCGTGTGAAAGATAACCTCCCATGTCAGAATCACCACATTTGAAAGGTGAAAGGTCCATGAATTATTTTGATATGTGATTCTGCTTCAGAATATCCAGAACGTGCACACTTCCTGAAAGTTACATAAGGCCTATTATTGGTGTATGCACACCTGTAATTAGGACACAGGAATTCTTAATTAGGACAACGGATTGCTGCTTGGTTTCCATTAATAATCTGAATAAGTGAGTCATGTTCAAATGGTGCAGTGTCTGTGTATTATGTGGGCCTCACGCTTGTGTATACAATGTGCCCTTAATTAGAATGCAGAGGTGTATAGAAAAAAAAAACTGTTCCCACAGAAACTAAGCATGCTCTCATTATACACTTCCTGCCGTGTGGGACTACAGGCAAACTCAGTATGTACAGTCCACACACCCTATAGTTTACCCTCTTAAAATAGGTCAGGAAGAGAGACTGCAAGGGTCTAGTCTAGGGTGCAGAGTGTGTGTGTGTGTGTGTGTGTGTGTGTGTTTGCACATGCCAGTATCCCCACAGCAGTCACGGAGAATCTGAGCTAGAGACGGAAGTGATGACCTCACCTTGGTGGAGTGACTGACAGATAAATAGCGCCACTGCTCTACCTCGTCAGAACATTCACTCTCTCCGCTCATCCCAGCAACTGCAGGCCCAGCTTCCACACCCACTGGGACGTACTGGATACGCACTAAAGGCGAAATGAGGTAAGATGCTCCAATACCGCACAAGTTGTTAAAATAAGCTGTTGTATTGCCTTTATTAAATTTTGTTTTAGGCTTAGTGGAAAATTTCAGTTTGGTTACTCTGTGTTGCAGAATGAAGTTTGCCATCGTAATCCTTTGTCTGCTGGGGGCAGCCAGCGCCAATCCAGTAAGATGCAGACACTTCCAGTTATAAAAAAATTAAGTAACATTTTCAGAAAGATCTTAAATGTTAAGATGAATGTGTTTTTGACATTCCTCTCTCTGCACTGGGCAGATCTTACAGACAGAGTTCATAGATGTGATGGAGCATGCATCCAACTCTGTTAGTATTAAATAAAACCTCCATTCATTTTCACACTTATGTACTCGATCTGATATTTTTGCTGATACTAACAACATTTGTGGGCTTTGTCACAGAGCTCCTCAATATCCGAATCCTCCGAACAAAGCGATACTTCAGAACAAGACGTGAGTTAGATATTTGACACTGGTCCTTTGTGGATAAGTAATGCATGATATCTTTATCTTTATCATGATATCGTTATGTATTTGCACAAGATTGAGAACAACACATTCAAAGTACGAGAACTGAGCAGGTCCCAGGAACACACTAAGATCTGTCATTACCAACTCCCAGATTGTAGAAAGATCTTGAATGGAACTTTATGTTCATGGATATTTCCACATAATTAATCTCTTTTTTGGACAGATTACTGAATCCCTGAAATCCAGCTCAGTTGAACAGGTATGTGTAATAACTCTTCAGATGGTGTGATGTGTAATAACTCTAGAGTTGGTGTGATTTTGATCACGTTATGCCTAAAGGTCTGCATTTAGGTAATGATTGTCATCATATTTCACCCTGACAGTTTGTCGCAGACGTCTACGGAATCACCAAAGACAACAGTGACAGTGAAGAGAACGTCCGAGAGGTAAGCAAGGACAAGCAAAACAATGTCCCTTCAGCCCAGGTGCTGTGGTCCAGGTACAGTCCAGGCGCCCCTTCAGCCCAGGTGCTGTGGCATATACAGTCGAGGTGTCCCTTCATCCCAGGTGCTGTGGTCCAGGTACAGTCCAGGTGCCCCTTCAGCCCAGGTGCTGTGGTCCAGGTACAGTCCAGGCGCCCCTTCAGCCCAGGTGCTGTGGTCCAGGTACAGTCCGGGTGCCCCTTCAGCCCAGGTGCTGTGGTCCAGGTACAGTCCGGGTGCCCCTTCAGCCCAGGTGCTGTGGTCCAGGTACAGTCCAGGTGCCCCTTCAGCCCAGGTGCTGTGGTCCAGATACAGTCGAGGTGTCCCTTCAGCCCAGGTGCTGTGGTCCAGGTACAGTCCAGGTGTCCCTTCAGCCCAGGTGCTGTGGTCCAGGTACAGTCCAGGTGCCCCTTCAGCCCAGGTGCTGTGGTCCAGGTACAGTCCAGGTGTCCCTTCAGCCCAGGTGCTGTGGTCCAGGTACAGTCCAGGTGCCCCTTCAGCCCAGGTGCTGTGGTCCAAGTACAGTCCAGGCGCCCCTTCAGCCCAGGTGCTGTGGTCCAGGTACAGTCCAGGTGCCCCTTCAGCCCAGGTGCTGTGGTCCAGGTACAGTCCAGGACCTTATACAGTTCAGTACTTTTCCCTGGACCAGCACACCTGAACTGCTAAAGAAATAAATTCAACAAACCAAGTTTATAGTTTAAGTTTTTTAAGACTGTAGTACAGACCACACAGACAGAACACGTCTCCTTCCTTGCAGAACTTGCTTCATTCTGTCAACATAACCATACTCAGTGCAGATGACAACAGTATCTCAGAAAGCACTGAAAATCCAGACACAGATGACAGTGATGCAGAGCATGAAAACAGCGACTCCAGTGAATCCGGCGAATCCAATGAATCCGGCAAATCCAGCGAATCTGGTGAATCCGGCGAATCCGGTGAATCCGATGAATCCAGCGAATCCAATGAATCCGGCAAATCCAGCGAATCCAGTGAATCCGATGAATCCGGTGAATCCGACGAATCCAGTGAATCCGGCGAATCCAATGAATCCGGCAAATCCAGTGAATCCGGCAAATCCATCGAATCCAGTGAATCCGGCGAATCCAATGAATCCGGCAAATCCAGCGAATCTGGCGAATCCGGCAAATCTGACGAATCCGGCGAATCCAGCGAATCCAATGAATCCGGCAAATCCAGCGAATCTGGCGAATCCGGCGAATCTGACGAATCCGGCGAATCCAGCGAATCCAATGAATCCGGCAAATCCAGCGAATCCGGCAAATCCGACGAATCCAGCGAATCCAGTGAATCCGGCGAATCCAGCGAATCCAGTGAGGACCAAGAGCTGGACCACAGCAGCAACGACACCCAATCTGACAGCAGCAGCATGGAGTCGGCCAGTAGCGAGGAATCTGAATCTGAGAATGACGTCAGCGACAGCAACGGAGAGAAAAGCAGCTCCAGTGAGAGTCCTGAGGCCGACGGCATCGTGCAAAGCGCAGACAGCCACTCCAGTGAGTGTGCGGATGGAGACGCAGAATGCCACAGCCAGGACACTTTAGAGGGAGGTGTCGGAGATGATGAAGCCAGTGAGCCGTCTAATTGGTTGGATACACCTGTTGTAGACCTGTGAAAAACAAAAATTTAAAAAGGCTTGAATTCAAAAGGTAAAAGTCCTGACATGATTTTGTTATATCAAGTTTTGTTAATTCTAACCACTGGCTTGAGCTCTAATTATTTCTAATGACTTTTTTGTTATTGTTGTTGTTTATTTGTTTGATTTTTTTGGAATAAAATCCCAGGAAGGACTTTTACTTTCTGAAGCTGAGCTACACACTTCCAGCCCCATGACACTGAACATTTAAAACGTGACCAAACACCTGATCAAACACCTGGTTCTTCTTGTTTGTTAATCCAGACTGTGGATTTCTCTGAAATCTGGGCAAATGTTAACACAAGACCTGAATGTCTTAGAGGCTTTTAAATATTTTACATATTAAAACATTTAATATACGGTGAGAATGGTTGTGTACTTCTATCAGAATACAGTCCTGGTCTTCTGATCCCTCCCAGTACTTAACCCTTATGAATGTATGACTAGGTGAATGTATCTTGCATTATTACAAAATTGGGTCTCTTGTTGAGTAAGGCACAAACACATTTGGTGAAGTTATAGGGTGTTACTATGCTGACTGGAAACATCACAGTACAGCGGAGAGGAGAACCAGGGGTGTTCGTCCTTTTCTTGGGGCTGCTGAGTGAGATAAACTATGATATAATCATTTTATTGATTGATTAGTTTTCCTTTTTTTTCAATGTATCTTTCAATCAATCATTTCTGTTGGAATCTAACATTTCTCATGCATCATAAAAGTGTTTCTGCCTGACAAGTTCCCTGAATAAATCTGGCAAGAGCATTTCGGCTTTTTGACTCATTCCTTTTGACTCATTCCTTTTGACTCATTCTTCTGCCCTCTCCCTGGAATAGACCAGGTAAGGCAAGTTGATTCGTATAACACTTCTCATATATGATGGCAATACAAAGTTCTTTACACAGGCATAGAAACAGAAGAATTCAATAATAAAGCTTACTACATCCTGAAATATATCAGATTACGAAACGTGCATAACAAAAAATATCAAACAATAACGGCTATAGTGGTTTTCTACTCTACAGTAGTATGAAATTTCATAGGCACAGGATCAGTGATGCTTTAAATATTCTACAATTTTAAAGAATTGGTAATTAATTGGTTGTTAAATAATTAGTAACTAATTTAGGTTGTTAAATATTGAAAGAAAAGAAATGGTTGTTGACTTCAGGAGAGCAAGGCGAGATCACTCTCCGCTTGCCATCAACGGCTCCTCAGTGGAGATCGTCAAGAACATCAAGTTCCTTGGTGTTCACATAGCGGAGAACCTCACCTGGACCCTGAACACCAGTTCCATCACCAAGAGAGCCCAGCAATGTCTTTACTTCTTTCGGAAGCTGAGGGAAGCCCATCTCCCATCACCCATCCTCACTACCTTCTACAGAGGTACTGTAGAGAGCATCCTGAGCAGCTGCATCATTACCTGGTTTGGGAACTGCACCGCCTTTGACCGCAAGACCCTCCAAAGAATAGTGAGAACAGTTGAGAAGATCATTGGGGTCTCTCTTCCCTCCATCACGAACATCTACATAACACGCTGCATCCGGAAAGCCACCAACATTATGAAAGACCCCACACACCCCTCACATGAACTGTTCACCCTTTTGCCATCTGGAAGAAGGTACCGCAGCATCCAGTCCTGCACCTCCAGACTGTGCAACAGCTTCTTCCCAGAAGCCATTAGACTCCTGAACTCTGGCTAACTCCAATTCCAATTCAGATTCCAAAATGGGCACTTTTATACATGCTTATAGACAGTCACACACACACACACACACACACACACACATACATACGTACATACATACATACATACATACATACATACATATCTATACACACACACACACACACACATACATACATACATACATACATACATACATATATATATATACACACACACACACACACACACACACACACACACACACACACACATACATACATATCTATACACACACTCACACATTGTTTTGCCTTCAAGTTTCAAGTTTGGTTTATTCGTCACATACATAGTCATACACAGTATAACTCGCAGTGAAATGGTGGAGAGTGCTCTGTCCAAACTGAGGAAAAGAAAACAGGGGTGCATAGAGAAATATAGATATGCAAAGATAAATATATATATTCTATATATGTACAAAATATATTAACAATGTATGTACAATATATGTATATTATGATTATATACACAATGTACAATGTATATGGTTGTGTATATATGTACACAATCTACAGAATGTACAGATCCATTTCGTATAATAACATATCTACAGTTGTTGTGTAACAAGGTAATTGAATATAAATATATATATACAGATATACAGTTATGTTACATGGTGGTGGTGGTCCCCACAGTTTATCAGTTTCCCTGATTCAGGGCCCGAATGGCCTGTGGGAAGAAGCTCCTCTTCAGCCTCTCTGTCTTGGTCTTCAGGGAGCGAAAGCGCCTCCCTGACCTCAACAGAGAGAAGAGTCTATTGTTGGGATTGGTGGGGTCCTTCACAATTCTCCTGGCCTTGGTCTGGCACCGCTTGTAGTAGATGGTCTGCAGGTCAGGAAGTTCCGTATGAGTGATGCGCTCTGCTGAACGCACTACCCTTTGGAGTGCTTGTCTGTCCTGCTTGGTGCTATTCCCAAACCAGACTGTGATGTTCCCCGTGAGGATGCTCTCGATAGTGCAGGTGTAGAAGTTCCGCAGTACTTTGGAGGGTAGTCTGAAGTCTCTTAGGCGTCTGAGGTGGTAAAGACGCTGACGAGCCTTCTTTGCCAGTGAGTTGGTATTGCGGGACCAGGACAGGTCCTGCGAGATGTGAACACCAAGGTATCTGAAACTATTTACTTGGACTAGTGCTGAATCAAACATCACACAAATAAACTAAGCACTCCTGTTGCAGTCTTGCAAATTATCCTACTTGCTGCTAGAGTACTGTACTAAACCAGCACTGTACTCTGAACTGTTCTGGCTGCTACCGGTGACTGCTGTGTTCAGGGTAGCATGTCACGGATTGCTATGCACAACTCGCTTTACATATGCCCAGTACTGTGTACTGGACTAAATTGCACTGTCTACTCATTTTGTATTTTGTATTTCTCCTATCCTGTATTTATTATTGTTTATTTAATGTTTATTTAATGACATTTTGCACTATATTGGACTGTTTGCACTTGTGTAGCATGTTATCTGTTGCACTGTTGTTTTTATGTTGCACCATGGTCCTGGAGGAACATTGTCTCGTTTTTGTTGTGTACTTGTATATAGCTGAAATGCCAATAAAACCTCTTGAACTTGAACTTGAACTATTGCTGAAATGAAACTACATATATTATGCTCATCGCATCACATAACTAAAGAGGCATGTCTGATAGAGTCTGGGTTATCCGTTCTGATGCTACTACATAAACACTGATGTAAACGCTGCCGCATACAGTGTGTGTGTGTGTTTCAGGGCTGGAATCGTGCATTCTGGAGCAGGATACAAGCACGGATGTTCTATATTTATTCCCGTGTCCAAGTACAAGAAAAGCACAGCAGTGATCAAACAGAAGGAATAGACAACTCACAGATCAAGACATGAAACAAGCAAAAAACTCACACAAAAACACACACACTAAGCCTGAACAAAGAAAGCTCGAGGAAACCTAAAAAAGACCAGCATGGAAAAAGGTAGATGAAAGCCAACACTGGCTGGAGAGAACAGTGAACGAGGGAGTATGCAGATGAGTGCAAGGAACAAGGAAAAACTGAAAATGGAGGGATATAGAACCAATACAAAAACAAACGCACATAGCTAAGGTTGCTGACTAAACAGGAGGAGAAACCATGACATGATGTGAAATCAGGCACCCTGCAATCCTGCGCACTGCTTAATGTGTGTGTTAACTATGTTTGCTTTTTCCTACGCATTGCTACGTGCGTTTGGCACTGTTTCTGTTTACACATCTATTCACCTGTTGATAACAGGATGTGGTCAATGTGTTTTGCAATTTCAAGCTGGCTTCTATTCAGATCAGAACCGTTTATAAAGGTATGTACCCAAAAGGCTAATATTTGTTCAATATATATTTACTTTAATATTTAATATAACATAAAAATACAAATATTTATCACCTGACATTTATATTGGCAATTATTCTATTTTGGGTATTGATAAGAAAGACTAAATTATAAAAAATATAATTTTTAAATTTTGTTTTAACTTTCTTTCATTGTAATGATAATTTTTGTTCCATCTCTATACTAACAGCATACATAACTAACCTCTAAAATGTAACGCTGGTTTAGGGCTAAAGGTTTAGGGCAGGGAAACTACTGTAGCAGTCTGGCCTTCCTTTAGTGGAATCAAGTACCAGAGGATCAGTAAACAAAACCTTCACAGCAGAAGTTCAGAAGTAATGATGGTTTACGATGGTTTTTAAGGTATTTTTAAACGTATTTTAAATATGTTTTAAAGTATTTTCCTCCTGGATATATCCAATGGCCCGGAGTTTATCGTGAAGACCAAGATACACTTACATTTACATTTTTTTACATTCTTATCCAGAGCAACTTACAAAAGTGCTTTGTCACTTTCTCATAGAGTACATCCTAGCCAGTACAGTAGGTTAGAGTCCAAGATACGAATGAATTAGAATACTGTTAAAATTCAGGAATCAATACCTGATACCTAGAAGTGCAAAATAAGCATAAACTCTATATCAGACAATAAGGACAATAACAAATAATACCAGACAATAATTGCTAGAGTGTTCAGTTACTCAACAGTAGTATGAAATTTCATATGTGCATGATCAATAGTAATTTAAATATTCCACAAATTCCACAGTGGAATAAATATTCCACGAACTACCACACCTAATCTAGATACTGAAACTACTGAAGAAGAAAAACATTCATTTTAAAACCATGTGTTCAGAATAATACTTTCTTTTAAATCATGTCATTAAAATAATAAAGCTAAATAAAATAATTTACAGAGCAATACATTCCATTGAAAAGCACGCAGCTGGAACACACCACAAGATGGTAGCAAAACTCAGAAACTGGTGTAAGGACCCCAAGCATCAGGGGGGAATTTCTGCAGTTTTATCCACTGCTGTGTTTGGCAAGAGAATAAAAGGTCCTGTTATTATAGAGAACTGCAGGGCAGACCTTGTAAGGTTGCTAATTACAGTAATTAAAATGACTGTTTATTAGGGTAGACTTCATCATTAACAGTATACACACTGTATGATTCATGGTATTGAAGGGCACTGAGTGGCAGTTACCACAAGCCTGGTCCCTAGCCTGAGATGTCCCACCCCATGTGCCGCTCCAGGACAGGGATACTCCTGTGGCGCAGGTCCGCGGGCAAACCCTTACGTTTCCTTCCCGTCCTACACAGTCCAAGTTTGAGAAAGAAGGTGAAATATGTAATGGAGGAGTATAATCCGTGTTATTAATAATAAATACACTACGCGCTGAGGAGAGTTGGAAGTGGGGGGGCGGGAGGAATTACGTAAACAGGAACCTGGATCCTGTCCAGGTCCCGGACTAAGAAGGGATTATATGATTATATGGTTTCTGGAATATCTCATACCCTAATGCCAGCTCACACCACAGTTTGTTTTGGCATTATACATATATATCAGCATGCATTCAAACTTGTGTCCTCACTATGTTTGGTAATAGTGTGCTTAATAATTTGCAAAAAACATTTGCCTTCTTCAGTTGGGTAGTGATGGGTAAACACTTGGTCTGTGTGTTCTGTTACGAGCAGAGCACACGGATAACTGACTAAAGAGAGCGTTAGAAGTGATGTAGTCAGACTGTCCATGATGCAGAGGTCAATATTCTCTACATACCGTGAAGAAACGTATTTTAAGGTCTGAATTGTTTATGAGATCATTGATTGCGGGCAAGGAAACAAACACACTCATATTGCTTAAAATATAGCAAAAAAAAAGTTTCTTTACACATTTTTTCATATATTTTAAAATGTTTTGCACAATAACTGGTGTAAAAATATAACATGGTGGTTGGGTTTTTTCACTCTTGACGGGGGTGTCCAAGCTTAGTGTCACGAGGCTCTGCGCTCTTGGGCCTTAATTATTAGTCGTAATGACCTGAGTAACTTTCACGGTTTATTAAGATATCACGCTTTTATAAGAGCGCATATGAGGGCGTAGCAGATGATCAGCCCTGTAGCTCTTCATTCAAAACACAACATTTCGAAAAGTACTCGGTTACCGCATTTATTCCTCCGACGTGACGTTTAAGAGACTAGTGCGCGCGTCTTTACAGGAAGAGACGAGGCTGGCGCGCGGTCCAAGTTACGCAAACACGCGCAGATGTTGCAGAATCTGTGACTTGAACAGTTTAAAGTTTAAAGCTGCAGAATCCGCGACTCGGCAGTGAACGGAACAGATAAGGTGCGAGAGCTCGTGGTCATCTAACCGTTCTCCGGCGCTGAAGCGCGAAACCCCGCGCTCGCGCGCGCTGTGGAAGGGGAACTCCCGCAGGAAATCCCCCGCGCCGGCTTCCCTACCTCGCGTACGACGTGTGCGCGAGCGCACGGTCTGAACGGCGCCATTCGCACGAGCCGCGAGGGACGCGGATGGAGCGGAACCGCGGGACGCCTGTGCGCGAGAGCCTGGCATAAAGAGCGATGGAGAAGGTCGGGGAGCGCGAGGACCAAATGACGAGGTTACGGAGCGTCTCTGCGCTGAACACGTTTTACCACGAGATGCAGCACGAGGTCGCGGGTCTCGAGCAGCAGGTGGCGTGTAAAGACGCAGTTATAGCGGAGCTGAAGGCCAGACTGGCCAGACACGAGAGGACACGGGAGGCACCGTCGACCTCTCTGCTCGACAGCTTGATTAAAGAAATCTGTGAACTGAAACACAAACTGAAGGACACAGAAGTGGACGCGAGTCAAAGGCTGGAACACAGCAAAAGAGTGAGTACATCCGCAAAACAACCTACTTAGTCAAAACGTGAGTACATCTGCAAAATAAAACCTACTTGTAGTCAAAGAGTGAGTACATCCGCAAAACAGAACCTACTTGTAGTCAAAGAGTGAGTACATCCGCAAAACAACCTACTTGTAGTCAAAGAGTGAGTACATCCGCAAAACAGAACCTACTTGTAGTCAAAGAGTGAGTACATCCGCAAAACAGAACCTACTTGTAGTCAAAGAGTGAGTACATCCGCAAAACAACCTACTTGTAGTCAAAGAGTGAGTACATCCGCAAAACAGAACCTACTTAGTCGAAGAGTGAGTACATCCGCAAAACAACCTACTTGTAGTCAAAGAGTGAGTACATCCGCAAAACAGAACCTACTTTATAGTTCAGGACATTTACAATTGTTCAGATCGGTTCTTTTTCTAGATTATTTTGCTGGGAACGTAGTTGTGTATTGACCTTCTAAGAATATTTATTTTTCTTTGTAAACCTGCAAAGCTTGTGACCTCTAAACGGTTTTATCGCTGCCCTGTTAAGGGTGCTGAGCTTCCTCAAAAACTCTTAGTCACACTAAAATGACAAAGATGGTAAGAATGTTTAGGTCTTACTGCCAGTGCTTGAGAGACTGTGCCTGGCCCATGGCAGCATGGGAAATGTAGATTAAAGCCTAACAAGCACTGCCCTGCTTCCTGTGCTAGGAGAGCCAGGGCCTGCAGCAGAGGCTGAGAGACATGGAGCAGGAGCTGGAGTGCATGCGTCACCGGCCCGAGCACCAGAAGGAGCGGGAGATCCAACGGCTGCATGCCTCCCTAGCTGAGCGGGACCGCGTGCAGGCCACCAGGGATGTCCTGTGCAGCTCACTGGTAGAGGAGGTGGACCAGCTCCGAGGGCAACTGGGAGCCACCGTGCGAGTGTGCCAGGAGCTACTGGGTAGACTGGAGAAGAGCAGGACGCCCGGCGCTGAAGACAATGCGCACGCAGTTGAGGTATGGACAGGATGTGCACACACACACACACACACACACACACACACACACACACTCACACACACTCACACACACTCACACATACTCACACATACTCACATACTCACACACATACATACATACTCACACACACACACACACACGCACAGAGAGCAAAGGGATGATCACTGTGACTGGCGGTGGAGATGCGCACACACTGCTGAAATGACTTCACTAGTCACCAGGGTTCACATTTTAAGCATAAAAACAATAAAAAAAAATGTATTTAATTAGTGTGAAAGGACACATTTGCAGCAATTACATTTTATTATTTTAGTGTAGCTATTCAAGGTTACTTGTTTCTCTTTGATGTTGACTTTGTTAATTTAGTTGCACGTTTTGTGAGAAGAACGTTAGTGTTCTCTGTTCTTTACCAGGTGACTGAATTCTCAGATGTTGCCCACCTGAATTCTCTGGTCAGCAAGTTACAAAGGGAGAACCAACAGCTGAGAGACAGAGTGGCATACGTAAGCCCTGCGTTTCGCGTCTGCTACCAGCTGCCCGTGAGCAGAGGGTACACGCTCTGCTCATCTGCCGTGTGGTCTCTGAGGTCTCTGCTTGCTGTGTCCCCTCGCAGGTGGAGAACCTGAACTCAAAGTGGCAGAAGTATGATCAGAGCAGAGAGCAGTATGTGAAGGGCTTGTGTGAGAAGCTGAGGGAGCCCAGCGGCCTGGCGCAGCCCCAAGGCCAGGCCACCGAGGCGCTGCTCCAGGAGGAGATCGGCCGGCTGAATGGCCTGCTCCAGGAGAAGATGCTGCAGTGTGAAAGGATGAGCACAGAACGAGATGAGCGTGAGCCGAGAGACCAAGAACGCATCCAGATGCTGGAGCAGCAGGTTGTTAACAACACACGCAAACACGGATGCGCTGAGCTCACGCAAAATTTCCAGTCCTAATCATTACAGTCTGACGTTCTTGTGAAGGTTTGTTGACGTGTTTCTGCTCCTTTTCAGGTTCTGGCCTACATCGAAGACTTCAAATCTGAGCGCGCGGACAGAGAGAGGGCTCAGGGCAAGATCCTGGAACTCCAGGACGACGTGGAGCGTCTTCAGCTGCAGATCCACACACAGGCAAGTCCGTGAGTCTGCTCAAGGTCTCCCTCACCTCTGCTGAGTCCACGGGCCTCGTGTATGTCTCAGCTTCCGTCTTATGTTTCACAAGTTTGACAGCACTTTCTGATCGAAAATATATTTACGCTCCTAATTAGTGTCATGCCTCTTTATCACCCAGAATGCCAGAGAAGCCACTTCGGCACGCCGGCTCCACATCAGCCTGAAGAAACCGGTCCGCAAGCAGACGGACACGGCCGAAACATTGCTACGGAGCAGTCCTGCAGACTCTAGTGCCAAGCGGACAGCCGGGCACTGGCCCGCTCAGGACACTGCTGAGCTTCAGTGCCCACTGTGCGCAGCCAGGTACGACAACAAACACACCGCTGAATTCCTGAACCACTGTGAGGAGTGTGCCAAACTGTGAACTCTCTGCTTGGACCTACAAACACAAGAAGAAGAAATGCACTACAGAAGAATCTGTGGAAGGCAGCGGCCTTGCTGAAGGTGGAGTGTCTGGTCTGGCACAGGAGACCCTGGGAAACCTACAGGATGTTGACTTTTGCTGAGACATTAAGCAGTTTTGTCATAACGTTGGCAAGCTCAAAACTGTCCTGCCCACGGTTCGGGGTGGGAATGAGTCCTCAGATCAGATTTGTTTTTGTTTTATGATTTGTTCTGGAATCCAGTTGGGAAAGTTGGGAAAAATTGGCCTCCAGTTTCCCGTTTGTAGCTGGTTGAAATTCTGACTTCCAGGAATTGACATCACCAGATACCAGACCAGTTGCACAGTAGATTTTTGAAGTTTAAAAAAAGAAAGTTAGAAAGACTATAAAACAAAACTGCAATCTACTGAAAATGTGTTAAAATGTATGCATTGTTGATTTTATAATATATGAGCTTTATATTGCAAGGTATTGCCTTGTCATAACCCAGTTAAGACAATCTATTTAATGCTGTTGCACCTGACCTCTGCCATCAGCTCCTCTGATCTGAGCGCTCTGTCCATCAGGAACTTGCCTGTGACCTGCTGGGTCCTTGTACAGCCCAGATGAACACACACATCTTGGTCCTGTGATATACCTCAAGAGAATATGAACATAGCACTTTCCTCTATTTTAATTTTTTATTTTTATTTTTTTTCACAATCTGTTAATTATACATAAGCTTTTATAAAGTGTGAACTAAATTCATTGTTATGGTGCTATTTTTAATGTTTTAGATTTTCATATAGATCACAGCCCACTAAAATATCTAAGAGCTTATCCGATTTAAATTAATCAGGAGAGAGAATTACTTGGAGCATTGGTTATCACTTTATATAATCTGACATACATCCCCAACTCAATCTGACTCAAATAAGTCAAAAATTTACAACAAAGTTTGAGCAGTGTGTGAGTGTTTACTGGGCCTTTGATCTCTCCACTGTAGGAGAACGTCCAGTTTTAAATAAAAAAGGAAGTTCCCTCAGGCTGGTAACGTGAGACATGAGGCGTCGAGTCCTAGACTGGTTAAAAAAACGTATGAGAGGATCCTTTGATTTATACATGTTTAAAGCGATATCAACTGACATACAACTAAAGATTTATTTTTCTAATCAAGTATTTACATTCTGAAAAACTTTATTAAAAATGTGTAATGTTTTAAGTATATCTTTGTGTGTTGCTGTTGTTACATTGTGTATAGCCTGTTTATCTTGTGTGTGTGTGTGTGTGTGTGTGTGTCCACACTTATGGCCAAAGTTCAGCCTTGGGCTCAGATATATGGAAAAATTACCATGAGGGTTACCTTGACAAAAAAGTCATCTGACCATGTACATTGTTGTAGATATAGCATTTGTGTTCCTGGCTCTTGAGATGTAAAAAGGGTGTGCATGCACATCCTGGAAAAACCCTTCTCACACGCTGCGGAGAGACTGGACGGAAGCAGGATCTGAGCCGTCCTCCGTACCTGCAGAGGAGCAGGTCGCTAGAGACAGAGACACCTAAGGGCCAAATGTGGCTGTTGTTTCACACAAGTGCATGAGCATATATGTGGTGTACAAAAACCAGCATGTTTTACTAACAGTAACAACTCATAATTCAAAAGTAATGTGCAGTAATCTTCTAATCAAATAACTTGGTAGATGCTGTTTCTTTATGACCCAGTTGTAAATAGGATGTCATTTTTTAAATTACTATTATTTACCAAACTTGCTCGTAGGCGTCTAATTCATCAGAGCTGAACAGAATATGTCAGAGGTTAGGATGTTCCACAGTGATAGCTGTGCTGTTAGTGTGCATGTGCAGATCAACACTTGTATGAAAGACCACTCCGGTAAGTTCCACTTACAAAAATGCTGCTGTCAGGAAATGAGCCCTACATGGGCACTCAGGCACTTCTGCTTCTGGGAAAACGGCTCCATGTGTAACAAAACACTACCAGCAGTACCCCTTTACCGGGTGATGCAGGGGTAATTTTATCCACACGTGTGAAGCACATCCAGGCGTCGCCTATTGTGACTTTCAGTTAGAGAGTTTTAAGTGTCCAAAACACACTGGGAGTTCATGTGAGACCCTAAGAGATGGTTTAGGGTTCTCTGGGACGAGGGGTGCAGTCTTACGATGCCCCTCTGTGTCTCAGTTCCTCATGAGCTCTGTCTCGCTACCCCACCATGGTGACAAGGGAAAACTCCAGCTGAAGTTTCACACAATACTATGGTGAAGTCACACTCTCGAAATGATGTCAGCAAAGTGTACGCTTACTCTGGAAGACTGTGCTCAGGTGTGGTTCTCACAGTTCCAGTTTCTGCATGTGTGTGTGTGTGTTCAGAGTTATATTTCTACCTGTATTCACACACCATAGTCTAGAGGACTATAAAGTCAAAAACAGCTTTGCTGATGAACGTAACTAACATCATTCTCTACGAAGACCTGTTCTTGTGACAGGGTGGGTGTGTAGGGAATCCCCTCCTGAAATGATTATTACACACACCTACAGAGGGATCACGGGTGGGGGCAATGTGGCAGAAAAACACGCGCGCGCACACACAAAATACACCCTCAACCAGTGGAAACAATTAGGTCAGGAAGTGTCCCGTGATTCTTACTGTAAGACCTTTAGGGGAAAAATGTCCATCATGCAAATATTTTTAGCTTTTAAAATGGGTTCCACTTCGAAGTGCAAGGTTTGAAAGGCCAAAAACACACCAACGGCACAATCACAATTGCTGTGGGTGGAGGGGAAAAAACCCCCTCGTCTTACTAAACTCCTTATGAATGGTAAGTAGTTACTACCGACATATACACAAACATGGCAAGCTTTTCCCAGAAAAACCCAAACACATCGCTCGACATCACTCCAGCCATATACAGACTAGAAAGATACAGCCTTTAATCATATGTGTATCCGAAAATAATGGGAATTTCCCATAACACAGGGAATTCCCAAAGCACTTGCTGTCTATATCAAGCACTTAAAAGAAGAGCTCCATGTCCTCGTACTGCCATCACTGCTAGTAGATCCAGCGTCAGTGGTTGTGTTGTGCTCTCAATACGAGACAAGGACAGTCCAGCTTAGACAAAACTCTTATTGTCTACATAGAGAGTAAGGACAGACGGGACTTCCCCTTCTGAACTCTTGGTGCATCTGATCCCAGCTTCAGGCCATCCTCAAATAAAAGATCCCCTCCACCAATTACAGGATATGGCAACTAACGTCCAGTCTCTGAGCTCCCACCATGTCACCAATCTCTCCCTGAACATCACTAAGGCCTGGTATGTACGAACCGAGACTGGAAGGCACCACACAAATGACCTCCACCGTGGGTCGTGGGCTAGCCTACTGTAAGGTCACTGTTGTGTTCCTCTTTTGCACGAGAATGCCCACATCTCACTAGACAGAGACAGACGTTGCATCACTGTCCTGCTAAAGTGATTTGACCTAAACAAGGCAACTCCTACATTGCATGTCTGAGTAATAACACACAGATTCGGACTTGAACATCGCTATGAGGCGGGAAATCTTCCGCTGTGGCTCAATAACGAGTTAAAAGGGCGGGGGGGGGGGGGTATTTTTATAAGCAGAATATGGTATAAAATAACAAGCAAGTTGCTGTGAGGGGAGGAAGTAGGTGACACAGAAACAGTTATTACTGGTATAAACGTGGATGCACGCTTCTTCCAGACAGCACGAGCTGTGCTCGGGCAAATATGCACAAATGCGAGACCCTCGACCGAAAACGTAGTGTGTGGATTAAAGCCCCTCTAGCGAAGGCTGCAGACTAGTGTGTGTCCCGGGTGCAGAGGAGCGCCGCTGCCTTTTGGGTTCATGCGTCTGCTGCGTTATGGAGGAGGCTACCGCTCCGCCACGTGGAAGGGGCTTTTGGCAGGAAGCAGAGGGGGAAAAAGCCCAGACAGGCGGTGACGACTTCAAAGGTCGTCGCCTGTAGGTGTTCTGAGTTTTAAAAGTTTGATCAAACATTAACGTGGCAGTCAGGAGTAAAGTTGCACACTGACAGGGAAGCTAAATAAACTCAGCACGTGTGACTAATTTCCTAAACTGTAAAAGCCCAGACTGTAATTAATAGAACAGACCAGCTGCACGAGGCCCTGTACCAGGCGTTGGCCCTACGCGGCTGTGATGGGCGTCCCACGCTGACGTGCACGCAGGTCAGTGCTCTGCATCCTCTTTTCCGATAATAAGAGTGGAAGCTCGGAACTAAAACTACTGCTGAAGCTTATTAATTTCTCGTCAAATAGCCTACCGAGTTGAATCAAGGGTTGTCGATTCTGTGAACCTAGTAAGAAGACTAAAGCCCCGTGTGATTCATTTGGGTGCGAAAGAAACCAACCAGAATGACCAACATCCCATCCGCGTGGGCGTGGGACTCTTCAGCCCTGCTCATACCTGCGGAACACAGGAAGGGTGCTGTGTGTGACAAACTATACAAATGATCTAATAATGATGATAAAGATGATAACACCATCGTTAATCAATTAATTAGAATCAATTAATAATAAAGCCATCAATCAATACCAGTTAAACACAGCTTTCTCCATATCTGCCCTGTCAAGATAATGTGCCAATACTCAATACCAAAGCAAAGTCATTTTAAAAAGTCCTACTAAAGGTTTCTCTCTCACCTTCATTAATTTAGTGATTTGTACATAATCTAATAATCTAGGACTCCAACACCTGCAGTGGTGCCAACGCCCTACCCTCCAAAGTTTACCCACCCCACCCCAGATCTTACCCCCTCTTGAGCCCCCTCAAATAACACTAAACTCGTGTAACCTTATACTAGTAACCAAAACACATCTGCTTTTTCATCCTGCCAAATAAAGACCCATTACTTCCTACAACCAAAATACTCCCCATTAGAAAAACACCCAACCCTCACGACTACAGTCGTCAGTCCCACACACAGAGTGAAGGATCCTTCAACACTAATAAACCCAGAGACAGTCTTAAATATCCTGTCTACACTCCAGCACCCCAAATTCTGACCCTCTAAACCGCCACCATGTACTCAAGTCGCTGGGCTACAGCGGCCTTAAGACTAAACCGTGTCCTTCTCTTAAATACCTCTAGACTCTTAACTCAAGCAAATCTTCACAAATATCGTACAGTGACATACAATTTTTATCTTTTAAGTTTATTAACAAGATTTGTGAAGCCAGCTGTTCACAACCGTTTTCCATCTTCATTCCCTCAGGAATATGTAGAAATATTCACCTACATGACAGTAAACGGTAAAGTCAGCAAGGTTTCCCCGGATCACATCAACACAGCATAAACAGAAGAGGCTATACCCACACCACAAGGGAAAGTTGTCTCTTCCAATGGAATCTTTTGTTCCAGTGAGACAGGGTGTGGCGGGGGGATGTGGAGTGGGTGTGGCTAATAGGGAGTGGGTGGGGGAATATGGGGTAGGTGTGGCCAATAAGGAGTGGGTGGGGGAATGTGGGGTGGGTGTGGTCAGTAGTCATGGGAACTAGCAGCCTTACGCATGTCTGTGAATGTTGCTTCGTTCTTCTGATCTGTAATCAGTAAAGCAGTGTTCCTTTGGTCATAAAGGTCACAGAGGGTTGACCCGAGCATACGTAACCAGTAGGACTGAGCCTCATCCTGGAAATTTGCCTTCAGAGTTCCAGCATGCTAGCTTATTGCACACAGGAAGTGAACTAGGCTTGAAGTTACATCATAGCTGGACACACAACGCACTTCCATTGTGTGTGCGTGCATGTGTATGTGTGGTGTGTGTGTGCATGCATGGTGGGTGGGTGTGTATATGTAAAGTGCATACAGCATGTGTGTGCCTATGTGTATGGTGGGTGGATGTGTGCCTACAGCACGTGTGCACATGTGTACACTGTGTGCGGCGTGTGTGCATATGTGTATGGTGGGTGGATGTGTGCCTACAGCACGTGTTTGTGTGTGCGCGCGCGCGTGTGTGCACGTGTGTGTATATGTGTACACTGTGTGCGGCGTGTGGTGGGTGTATCTAAGCTGGGTTACAGCAGACAGATCAAATGTTCTTCCTCATGATGTGTAGAAGGAAACTGACACAGGACACATAGGCCTCTGCCATTCTGCTGTATTCCATCTTTCAAAAAAGAAAGACAAGATTTTAATATTACTTAACAATATGTTAAAAAGTAGCCAGTCAGGCTTCAGTGTTAATACAATATACACTCTATAACAGATCGATAGTAGGAGTATTGTTCTTTTCTTTCAATCTGATTCTGAAAGTACTCTGATATAAGCTGGCTACAAGTCGAACATAAGAAAGAAAAGAAAAAAACATGATTTATTTAACACTTTACTGAACAGCTGTTAAATGTAACTGAGAAACCCAACACGAACGGTCAGTCAAGTGTCTGCCATCTTCCTGGTGTGGCCACACTGCTCCCGCGCTCAGCTCACTGGCAGGAAGCGCTGTGTCCAGAGCTGCACTCCACCATTACTGGCCATAACAGGCTGTTTTTGCCCCCTTTGCTTCATTCTGAACACATTCAGCTTTTTTTCAATTTGTCTGTTTCGCGAAGCCTTCATCCAGACACACGGTAAGCTTTGTGCCCACCGGGAAGGCCAGACGAACATGTGGACCGTGGCACACGCCACAGAAACGCACAGCTCGCAGACAAAAACCGCACGCCAACATTTTTAAAAAGGAGAAAACAAGGAAACAAAAACTCGAGTACCATTCGGGCTGTTTCTGTCTTTGTTCTTTTCTTCCTCGTCAAGTACTGCAAGAATACGAAGCCGAATTTGGGTTCTCCATAGGAACCGCACAGCAACAAGGACAGGGCAAGGCAGCGTGGGTAATGTAGTCCAGAGGAGCAAGTGGTTGGAGCATAGCAGCACAGGGAGCAGCAGTCAGCCTGGTGAACAGAGTGGAAGAACAAACAGGAAAAGAGAGAGGGAAGGAGAGAGGGATGGAGGGCGAGATTGCTGATTGATTCCTGGCAGTCTCTTTAAGGGAAACTCCTTTCAGTGGGCAGCAAAAGTGGCTTTTTTGAGACTAAAGTTGGACCAGTTGATGGACAGCCTTTGTCTGGTCTGTCGGGCAGAGTCCAAGCAGAACCTACAGAGGCGTGGAGGGAGAGAGAACAACTCATTAGTGTGTGTGTGGTTGGGTGATTCGCAGAAACCTTATATTTAAATGAAAGCACCTTTTGAAATATTCCACTTCACGTTCCGTCTCGTCCATATCAACGCTGTCCAAATCGATGTCTTTGGGCAGAAACACATCATCTAAGAAAAAGGCAAAACACTTGTTTACTTCTCAGAAAACACACAGAAATTAAATAAATTATCATTTTATGAGTCATTTGTGATGAGTCATTTAGACGCCCTCAAAGTCCAATCCAAGGGAATGTTTTACAAACAAAACGTTTGTAAAGAAAGCGTGCCCGCTCACCTATGGAGCTGTTCATCTTGTCTGCTTTCTTCTTCTTGTTCTTCTTGGCCTTGCCTTTGGTCTGGGGGGAGTCTGTGGGCGTGGCTTTCCCATTCAGATGGGGTGCGTCGCTCCCAGGCGAGCTGCTCTCCTCTTTCCCTCCATTCAGCTGCTTCTTTGCGTTACTACGTTCCTCCCTTCTTGGTTCCGGAGGCACCTCCTCGGGGATACGGGGCTTGGGCCCCGGATGAGGGGTGGGTCCTTTCGGTGTGGACTCTGGAGGCTGCGAGGCGTCGGCTGGCCTCTTTCCGCTGGGCTGCTGCCTGGGTCTGGCCTTGCCGTTGGGCTCCAAGTGAGGCCCGCTGCTGTTGGGAAGCCCGGGAGTCTCTGTGGGCTTCTCTTTACAGCTCTTTGGACTGTGCTGAGGGGAGGGGCCTCGCCTGGCTGGGGGCGGAGCGTCTGAATCCAGGCGGGGCTCCTTGGCGCCAAGCTGGATGAGGCTGTGCAGCAGTTGCACTTTGCTACTCTGCATGCTCTCCAGAACGTTCTGTGCAGTCTGGCGGAGCGGCTGGGGGCTGTGGTCGGGGCCATGGGACGGGGCCTCGGGTTTGGCTGCCGCCTCTTTGGACTTACTCTCCTTCTTCTTTTTCTTGGCTGTGCGGAGCTGCCGGAGAAGATCCTGCTTCAGAGACTCCGCCTCTTGCTTC
Source organism: Electrophorus electricus (assembly GCF_041902795.1). Classification (NCBI taxonomy): domain Eukaryota; kingdom Metazoa; phylum Chordata; class Actinopteri; order Gymnotiformes; family Gymnotidae; genus Electrophorus; species Electrophorus electricus. Next base: position 28,458,020 of record NC_137508.1, read on the forward strand.
AGCGACTCCGCCTCCTGCTCCGCCTCCTGCTCCTCCTCCTCCCGTTCCCGTTCCTCCGCCTCCAGACGCGCCTTCTCCTCCAGCTGGAACACACACACACACAGACACACGCACATCATGTAAGCAAATGAACATCCATACAAACACACAGAAATACAGAACGTACACACACATGCCCACGCCTTACCCTTACACGCACACACACGTGCAGATAGGAGCAAGTGCCCACACAGCAATATGCAGACATGCATGCACGTGTATACACCCACAAGCACGCAAGTACATACATGTACAACATGTGTAGCACACACACACACACACACACACACACACACACACACACACACACTGTGGACAATCATATATGCATGTCCACACACATCCACAAAGAAACATGTACACGCACACACAGAAGCACTTGCCCACCAGAAGTGTGCACACCCCCCCACACCCCCACATACCCACACACCCACACCCACCCACACCTTCTTCTGTTTGTGGCGGGCGCGTTTGGCAGCCTTGCTGCTACTGGCCCGTTTGCTGTCGGCGCTATTGATGAACTGTAGCAGGTCCTCCACCTTGCGGTGATCCTCCACCCCATCCCGCTCCACCCCTGCCTCCTCCTTCTTCGGCTGCTCCTCCTTTCGCTTGGTGAGCCGCAGGCGGAGCTTCTCCCGCATCTCGGCGTAGTTCCTGCTCGTGGGTGCAGCTGGAGGCTACACAAGGAATACCAGCAGATTAAGTCTTTAACGGCAGTGTCATGACGTCATGTGTGTAAACATTCATCAGCCACGGGGGCAGTGTGTGAGTGCGCCGCTGGGTTTAGCATGTCTGCAGCTGGTCTCACCCCTCCATGACCGAAGAATTCACAGTAGCAGCAATCGCAGTACTTCCCCTCTTTCTGATTGGTGGAGGTGGAGGTGGAGGAGCTGTGCTCAGAACAGCTGTCCTCATCGCCGCTCTCTTCTCCATCATATGTCTGGGGCTCGTACACACTGCTGCCCTCACAGCGATGGCCCTCACAGTCTGGATCACTGCAGCACGCACGCGCACAGACACACACAACAGGGTCAGAGAGGGTACCATACATCATACACACACTTCTGCTCTACTCTACTTTTCCAGAATGCCACATGCCAGTGGCCTGTACTACAACCCTTCACTCGAGCCATTAGGTCTTAAAACATCTGCTGGGTATGGATTTAAGTCTCTTATGAATAATGAGTGTGATTACCAAGACTTTATTTGTCCAGTCCACTGACCCACACACGCCATCTGACCCACTGACCTGCACACGCTGTTGGACGCGCTGACTTGACCTTCGGTCGTGGCAGAAGGGTGCTCGTCAGCAGACAGGCACAGGCCTGGGTGGGCCTCCATGAAGCCAGGGCTTGGAGTTACAGTCTTTGGGAAGTGCGGTGCGCCCATGCTGGGCAGGTGTGTGCTGGGTGGAGGGGGGATGGGGGAGCCGCTGAGCGGGGCTAGCGAGGCCGAACCTGCGGGACTCTTCCTGGGAGCGACGGCGCTGGGCTGCAAGTGGTCTTCTGGGACCACGTTGTGAAACACGTCTCCTAGGAGAAGATAGAGATTTAACACCCAACACCAAAACGACGCTGGACGCCGGCTGTCCAGGAGACACAAACCCAGCGAAACAGTTCACAACATTTCACCAAAACTGCATCAGGAAGGTGAGCAGGAAGGCTGTACCTAGCGATGTGGGTCTTTTGGACGACAGGTGGATGTGAGTATTACTGGACTGGACAGTGGTGGCAGTGCTGGACACAGAGGACACCGTGGACGAGGTGGCCAACAGGACCTCGCTGGCCTCCATAAAGGCATCCTGGTAGTTAAACAGACACTTCTTCTTAGAGGCGTTCTTCTTCTCCTTGCCTTCGGGGGCGGGGAGAGGGGAGGAGCCTGTGGTGGAGCAGGCAGAGTCTAAGCCGGAAGAGAGGAGGGGCACGTCGGGGAGAGGCGGAGCCAACATGTCACCTGAATAACAAGTGAGAAAGAATGAGAAGGACTGACTTGTGTTTATGAAAACGTTACAAAACAGATTCATCTGGTCTTTGGCTGTGGGTGTTTATTAATGTGCTGCAGGATGGGGGGGTGTCACCAGGCAGGGGTTCCTGGAGAAGCACACTGGGGCTCCAGTTCTTCATCATGTGCGTGTCCCACAGGCTCTCGAACTTGAGTGAGGGGCAGGGCAGAGTGCTGTTCCAGTCTCGGCCCCCTGCGAAGCAGCCCTGGAACATGTGCTCCGGCAGGGCTGGACTCAGCACCTGCGGCTTCACACCTGCGTGGTTAGACGCCGGCGACGGAGTCTAGCAAGCACACGCGCGCACAAAATGAAATTTCAAATTTCATTGTTCCCAGTACACCTTTTTTTTAATGAAAAATGCAGATTATACATGCTAATTTTAACCATAAACGACTCTGTTGTTTGTGTGTTTGACATTTAGTTCATGATGTTTTCATTAAATAAGGAACTGATTCAATTAAACAACAATGAAGGGAACCTGCAGAGGAACTGAACACGTCCTGTATTTTAAAGTTCAGAGAACCGAAATGTTGCTCCAGCACTCCCCCTGCTGGTGACGTGCAGCAACACACCTCAGAAATCCCAGCACAAGATTCCCTAAAGCCATGTATTCAAGTGTGTGCATGTGTGAGTATGCACGTGCGTTGGCGAGTGTGCGTGGCTCACCTTGCTGTGCGTGAGGGGGGAGCTGGAGTACAGTGTGGGTAGCAGAGGCCGGGGCAGGCGTGAGAGGTTGTGGAGGGGCAGGTGACCGTGTATGTGGGGGTAGAGGTGGAGCGCTGGGGGGACCCCACCACCCTTCTCAGAGAAGAAATGATGAGCCCCTGTGTGTAGACGCCCCGGGGGGAGGGTAGCTGTGTCCAGACCTGCCCCAACACCCTCACTGCTGCCCTGGATACACACGTGACACTCGCACGGGTGCTGCACCTGCTCTGCCTAACACACACACACACACACACACACACACACAGAAATACTTCTATTTATCAGTGGGTCTTTATTCACAACTGTTTTGTAATTGTGTGAAAGGCCAATTCACACAATATTTTTATGTTTATTTTGATATATTAGTTTATATATTTTGAAGTTTCCATTTGCGACTATTTTCTCTGACATTTAACTGGACGTATTGGTTCATCCATCACAGTGTCTGTATATGTGTGAATAGATCATTACTGGTAATGTCTGCTTCGCTGTACCTGTGCATGTGGGTAAGATGGAGGAGGACTGTCAGACTTTCCTTGCGAGAGCTCTCCCTGCTGGCCTGGAGGATGAGTGCCACTCTGAACCTCTGTTTCCTCCTCATCGCCATCCGACGAACTGCTGCTGCTAACCCGTGGAGACTGCGTGTGTGTGGGAGGGGGAGAGAGGAGAGTGTGAGAGTGTGTTTGAGCCAGAGAGACCAACCCACACGCGTCAGACTAAGGCGAGACTGCAGTGACACTCTAACGTCAACAGACAGGAGACGGCACATACCACGTCCTCCAGAGCGGCGTCCTCTCCATTGAGCTGGGGGTGCAACCCGTTCACGCCGCCCTCCTCGTACCTGCTGAGGGGGTAGACGGCCGACAGGGGCGGAACTTCATCCTCGTCCTCGTCACTCCCACTGGAGGAGGACAGAATGGAAGGATAACAATCAGAGACGATGACATCAGTCAGGTGGAGTGAAGAACGCAAGTTACCCCCTCTGACTTCAGCTCATGCCCCCCCCCTTCCCGTGGGAGCACAGCGGTAAATCAGTCTCTGCAGCACAGGTGACGGTCACGACTCCCTGAGCTGGGAAGGCGCCGTGTATCCAAGCCGCTCACGTGACCTTGAAGTGTGCTAATGCGATGCTAGCTGGAGGGATTCCAGAGTGGGTAGAAAACACACAACGCGTCTACATACAGTGTGTGTGTGTGTGTGTGTGTGTGTGTGTGTAGCTTTTGCGTGGACTAACCCTCAAACACCGCAGCTAAACGCGTGCCATCTAACATGAACTCAGTCTAAACAACCTCTTACAACCTTCAGAAGCTACACAAAAGGTATGCTTGTCTAATTTTAAGAGCAATAGAATTTTAATCGTTTGGAATTCTTGATCAAAAGATGATTAAACATGAATAAAGTACAGGGCAACATGAAACAGAGGAGAAAAGACTGACAGTATCCAGCACCAACATCACAGAACCAGGCCAGCTGCACACACACCGCGCCCATCGCTGCGTTCAACAGGCCGGTCAAGGGTGTGTCTCAGTCCCTCGCTCCAGGGTGGGTCTGGAGTCCGCAAACCGGACCGTGTGTGTCTGAATGAACCGGCCCGTTACACACAACAATACCACAGGACAAGAAAGTAACGTACATAAGACACTGTGCGTTGCAGTAAGCTAAGCAGGCCGGGCGCGGGAACGTCCTGTGTGGTGTTTTTAGTGCGGCACAGTTCCACGGCGATGTGACTCACAACGTGGGGGCTCGGTCCTGGGGCTGGCGGAGACAGGGGTGCTGCTGCACCGTGATGGGCGAGCTGGAGGCGGAGCCAGAGCCAGAGGCGGAGCCAGAGCTGCCTGAGGACATGCTGGGAGGATGCACCTCAGACAGGTAGTCCTGGGGAGGCTCCACCTGCACGGGAATCTTCAGGTGCAGCTCCTCCCCCAAGGGGGCGTCCATGATCCCACACGTGAGAATGTGCGAGAGGCTACAGTCATCACACGTGCACCTGGCAGAGAAGGACGGAGTGCGAACAACGTGCACAAACGAGTGGATATACCGAGACGCAAAGCGCACTCAGATCATGTACAACAGCTGACCAGAGGGGTGGAACACAGACAGGGGTTCCCAGGAACACAACAGCATACAACAACGACCCCTGACCTAATAACACTGCGGAATGCGAGAGCCCTGATGCGTATACTAGCCCCTAGCATTGAGCGTACCTTCTCCGATAGTTGCAGTTGGGACAGTCTGCCATGTTGAGTCTGGAGGAGAGCATCTGTTTCACGGTGTCTGTGAACGTGCTGTCACCCACCAGAGACTTCTTACTGGTCTGCAGAAACTGAAACACATGTCCTGCTCTGGTCACTCACTCACGCACACACACGATGGACAAACCGAGCTAGGGTCGTTACTGAGGTGGCTGGGTGTGCAGAGAGTAGAGTGAGCATCACCTGCTCCTCAAAGAGCTTCCTCTGTTTAAAGATCTCCCCGTCGTCCTTGACAACACGCTGTCTGGTTCTTAGAGACATCTGAGAGACAGAACACTCACATGGGTCCACACAAAGCTACATGGGTGTTCCTTTCTTTGAAAGTCAAATGACAAAAAGATTTTAAAATCTTTGAATAAAAAGTTCCAAACCAAGACGGTTTTCAGTACAACGTACATTTTTACTGATGAGAGACTTGTGTGGCTCGTTCCTCTGACTGGTGAGGTTCTGTCCTTCCACCTTAAAAAGCAGCTGGAAGGTGAAAAGCCAGTTTAAGGCTCCAGTAAATTTCAGTGCCGCACTGCGATTGGTGGATTAGTAAAGAGGCGGAGTTTCACACTGCCCTGAGTTACCCGACCAACCCCACTGCCCCGGGGGCCACCACTCTTCACACACCCGGGAAAAGGAAAGGATTGGTTTTTTAAAACTAACCAACATTTTCACACGAGAAGGTGAAGTCAGAAGTTTCAGTATTTTTTTTTTTAATTTAGAATTTTTTTTACCCAAAGCAAACCTTCTTAGATAACCCTTCATACGTTTGAAGCCAGATGTCATATTTATGCAAATCACTCATTTACATATTCTTAGAAATCCCTCCTCTTACCAGATTCTCCTCCAATTACATCTAGTTGCCAAACACAAATGAACATTTCAAGCGTCCTAATAAACGGTGTGTGTGGGTGAGACCTGTTCGTCTACGTAGTCGTCTATCCTCTTCTCACACTCTGCCCACTCCTCTGCCACCGCCCTCATCTGCTGCTCCAGACCACACAGACCATCCAGCAGGGCCCTGTACATACCCTCGCTGTAGGAGTCATGTGATGCAGTGCCCTGCCTGACACACACACAGCAAATCAACAACCACACACAGGATGATATCAACAGGGAAACAAGTTCAAACATGGGAACAATCAAGTGCTTAAAATGGAAAACAGAACAGCAGTGATAAAACAGACACACAGAGCCTCCCCCCACAGTCAGAGAGAGACATGGTGGGGTGGGACCTACTTGAGCAGGGCAGACAGAGTGGGCAGGCTGTTCTGGAGGACAGGCTCTGAGAACACTAAACTCTCAAAGAGGTGCTTGTTGTGGAGCTCCCACGTCACCTGGAACTTCTTAAGGTGCTCGTTCTCCTGCACACACATGCATGTACGCACACACGCACAGTTTACACATCCCACGGTCTCCACTACCTGAACACTGCTACATGTGATGGTGGCTTCATCTACATCTGCAGTGATGGAAAAATGTCAACAGTTTCTGACTGAATTAAATGGGCCAGTCGGGAACATCCCCATTACCACGGACACCGGCACACTTCATGAGAAGCTGATATCCGAAGGTCATGACTTCACAGAGTGGGACTCCCCCTTAAAAATGTCCCCCTCTGTGAAGCAGGCGCGTGGCCCTGGCCTGCCGTGACCCCGCGCTCACTCACCAGCGTGAGCAGGAACGTGCTGATGCTCCTCGCGGCCTGACAGAGGGCGCTATACTCTTCCAGCAGCAGTGAGATGAACTGGTGGGCCTGCGGAGGCCCCTGCACGGGGCCAGGCACCTCGGAGCCGGCTGACAGCTGCTGCACCAGCCGCACCTTGGTCTCCAGGACGTATTCACGGGCCTGCTGCTCCAGCCTCTGGTATAGCTGGTACGGGTCCTTCTCACAGAGCCTGCTCAAAAACGGGCTTATTAAAAGACCGTCACCACGGGCAACAGAACCACGGCGCCAACCGCAGCCACAGCAGAGCCGCACAACTTCCAAGCGTGCAGTAGACGTCTGACCTGTCCACGAGCTCCTTCATGCTGTCCCGGTCCCGCTCCAGCGGCTGGTTCTGGTCCTCAGCCAGTGGGGTGCCTGTCTGGCGGTAGATACAGCGGACCAGGTAGCGCACTTCGGACCAGTGGTTCTGGAGGAGTTGGGACTCACGCTCCGACTCAGCCGTGATCTCCCTGAGCCGCGGAAACGCATCAAAACTACAGTGATTCCTCGGACACTACAAACTATACACTTCTAAAGTGTAATTTTGTTGGATCAGGGTCCGCGCGTGCTACGTCAGGGTCAGGGTCGGCGCGTGTTTTGGGGTCCCTCACCTCCTCCCATTACAGGCTTCACAGTTGCACACTGTGTCTGTGGTGAGCTGCGTACTGAGGTCGGGTGCCGGTAGGTTGGGCGCCCCCATGACAAGCCGCCCACTGGCCCCCATGGTCTCCTGGGATAGCCCGCCATTACCCACAGGCATCTGCAGCAGAAAGTCCTGACTCTGCACGTGAAGAGAAAGTGTACACTAACACCAACGGAAGAATTCCAGAAATACAGAGTCTACGGGACAAAAGACCTCGAGGGAGTTTTTACATATTAAACATATTTATAATTAATTAATTAATGTCTTGGCTTAATACCAAATCAGCAGTTATGTTTACTAGTTAAAATGTTGATTCAATAGTCATACTACGGAAGTTATTAAAATAGATATAATGGATTTTTAATGCACAGCTGTTTACGATATTTATAAAGCATCTCAGTGCATGACTGCAGATGTTTCCTTCCCAGCAAAATGGACCTCTGGGAGCTTGAAGACTTTTAAAAGGGGAAATGATGATTATTATTAAACATTACTCAGTATAAAGCCAGTATTATAACATACACATGAAGTCACCACAGTGAAACTCTGCCACTGTCTAGACCTGACGGACCATGACAGACCAAGAATGTAAATAGAGGTCACAAAATAGAAATAATTAGATAAAAAAACAAAACAGTGCAGCAGAGAGGTATGCAGATTGGTCAACACACACACACACACACACACACACAATAAACTCACCCACCCTAAATCTAAAATTCAGGTTCTTTTGCAAATGATGCTCAACTCAGAGCTGAGGAACACACTGGGCTCTTTCCTATTGTCTCTAAAACCCAGACTGGGGTATTTAACCACAGCTTATCTGGTTCATAGGGAATTGACTAACCAGATAGTCAGCATGCACACACACACACATTCTAATTTTCTCGTATCGACACTTTTGATGAACATTACCTCCATCTAACTAAGTGAAAAAATGGATCAGTAACCAAGGAGGGCACTGGGACATACCAACGGAGATGGGTTTGAGGGGGGCTGGCGACCGTCCTTCTCCACAGTGCGCTTGCAATCAGGACAAACGTAGAGAGGCAACTGGAGGGCACTGTGGGCTTTGGGAGACTGGCCTGTACCATTGGAGGCCGATTCCTGCAAGGCACTGTCCTTCCGCTCACTGCGACACAGCAGACAGCGATCGCCTGTGGTGTAGGGGGCCCTCTGGTTCAGGCCAAAGGTAAATGGGGTCTGGGAGCGGGAGAGAGAAAGAAACTGTTTACCGTGTTGGGGACATAATTCCAGTATGCAGACAGGTGACGTTGGCAGAGCTGTGACCCCAAGCTGAACCCCAGGTCACGCTCTTGATCAGAGCCATGATGTAAACTCCATGCAAAAACATGGATTTGCTTATTACCTGAAGGACTCCGGAGAAGTCGGCATTTACCGGCCCTTCGGAAAACTGTGGTGCACCATTCATTGGGACCTGAAGGGAGGGAATACCATCCAACAATGAGCACAGTACCATCCCACCCTTTAAGTCAACGTCTCCGCGGAGACGCTTCTTTGCCCATATTCCACACTGTTGCCTATAATGTCATATAATGCTAAGACTATCATGGAATCCACTTACGTTGCTAAAGCAACAAGAATCAATATAGCACTTGTGTACATAAGGAAAGATCTGTAAACTTGAACAAGCTTACACTAGATATCTAGACACTTTTCCTATTAAACAGCTTGTTCCCACCCCCACATGCCCGGGTGTAACAGATGTAATATTAAACACAGTTTGCTCCCTGAGGATGATAACATCTGTATCCATCTCTGCCAGCTGTCCTAGTGACTGTACATCTCTGCTGTCAAATTCTGTTTTGCTCCAAGTCGTCTCCATGACCTGGAAAAACTTCCAAAACAGCCCCAACGTTAAGCCCTGTTCCAGTGCAGGAGGAGACATGGGTAAGATGCTAATATTTCCCCTGGTGGTGTTCTGGGGTGGACTGTGATTGGAAGATGCAAGCAGGTCCTTGGCGAGAGAACGCAGCATCCTTGGGTGACACACACAATTGCAAGTGAAAGTCGGCCCAGGTTTCCAGATACTACACGTACCCCATTCCTACTTGAAGACCAAACAGGTTTGGTCTGTAAGTGACTGCAGTAATGGACAGATGATTTGTGTGGTTTACAGAAGGAACTCCACAAAGGACCAACAACTCCTCCATCCCCAGAAAGGAAACAAAATGTAACTTAGCGATAACGTGTAGCCATGAGACGGTGATCTACTTCAGGTTCCTCTCTGCCCATCACACCACCCTGTCTCTCCTGCCTCCTAAGGTCTCAACCAGATGATTGTGAGGAGAAACAAGGGTAAGAGAAGATAGGACTCCACATCGCCACAGAATCCGGCAGTTCAGCACTCAGTCATGGTTTGGTTTCTCTGTCAAACTACACCACGTTTACCTCTGATCATTTCATCCCCTTCACGACAAACCAGACACACCGGCAACCAACCCAAGACTTGGCAACAATACCGTGGAGCAGGAACAGTTAAACCAAACGAGGCAGTTCGGTTTGTTTCATCAGCTACTGCAGAGACACGTAACCCGTTTCATCGGCTACTGCAGAGACACGTAACCCGCGTTTCATCGGCTACTGCAGAGACACGTAACCCGCGTTTCATCGGCTACTGCAGAGACACGTAACCCGCGTTTCATCGGCTACTGCAGAGACACGTAACCCGCGTTTCATCGGCTACTGCAGAGACACGTAACCCGCGTTTCATCGGCTACTGCAGAGACACGTAACCCGCGTTTCATCGGCTACTGCAGAGACACGTAACCCGCGTTTCATCGGCTACTGCAAGAGACACGTAACCCGCGTTTCATCGGCTACTGCAAGAGACACGTAACCCGCGTTTCATCGGCTACTGCAAGAGACACGTAACCCGCGTTTCATCGGCTACTGCAAGAGACACGTAACCCGCGTTTCATCGGCTACTGCAAGAGACACGTAACCCGCGTTTCATCGGCTACTGCAAGAGACACGTAACCCGCGTTTCATCGGCTACTGCAAGAGACACGTAACCCGCGTTTCATCGGCTACTGCAAGAGACACGTAACCCGCGTTTCATCGGCTACTGCAAGAGACACGTAACCCGCGTTTCATCGGCTACTGCAAGAGACACGTAACCCGCGTTTCATCGGCTACTGCAAGAGACACGTAACCCGCGTTTCATCGGCTACTGCAGAGACACGTAACCCGCGTTTCATCGGCTACTGCAGAGACACGTAACCCGCGTTTCATCGGCTACTGCAGAGACACGTAACCCGCGTTTCATCGGCTACTGCAGAGACACGTAACCCGCGTTTCATCGGCTACTGCAGAGACACGTAACCCGCGTTTCATCGGCTACTGCAGAGACACGTAACCCGCGTTTCATCGGCTACTGCAGAGACACGTAACCCGCGTTTCATCGGCTACTGCAGAGACACGTAACCCGCGTTTCATCGGCTACTGCAGAGACACGTAACCCGCGTTTCATCGGCTACTGCAGAGACACGTAACCCGCGTTTCATCGGCTACTGCAGAGACACGTAACCCGCGTTTCATCGGCTACTGCAGAGACACGTAACCCGCGTTTCATTGGCTACTGCAGAGACATGTAAACCATGGATTCAGTTACACGACTTCCACTTGTTTTGTATGTTTTCACAAAGACGTGCACGTTTTACACAAACTGGACCATTAAGTGCTTGTGCATGAGAGCAACAGCCCACAGCTCACTAGTCACAGCCAGGCTGAGCCACAGCTCACTAGTAATTTATACACCAAGCAGAACCACAGTTCACTAGTCACAGCCAGGCTGAGCCACAGCTCACTAGTAATTCATACATCAGGCTCTGCTCCTTTTCTTTAAGCAACATATGGCCCTCGTCATCTACAGATGTTGTTTACTTGGCAACAGAAGAGGAACACTTTTAATAAGGATGCAAGACACAACGAAGAAACCAGTGCCAACAGATATGGCGGATTACTGTCACAAGCTACATGTGTCAACATTTCTATAGTGCACTTCCAGCAATTTAGAAAATATTTCCAGAATGACATTAAACCAAATAGTGAAATAAATATCAAATCGCTGGTATGCACCAAAAAGGCCCAGCAACACAACACAAAAACTGATTTGATCTTACTTAGCTGATCTGATGATACTTATTGTTGACAACTTCTGAGGACCGCCTTTTTCTACACTTGAATAATTAATCAAAGGGAAGAGAGCACACATGCCTTAAGTGTCATCGCACTGCCACCAGTGTCCTGCTCCGAGACAAAGAGTGGTGGAGGATCCGCACATCTCTGCAGGCAGCTCACCCTGCCCTGTACACAGCCAGCTGACACTCAGGGACATGCCTAGGCTAAACCACTGACTTGGTTAAAGGCCACAGCGCCGACGGTAGCCACCTGTAGCCTTCACCACTCTAAAGGTTTATTTGTCCTGATACCAAGCAGCTATGCTGTTTAACCAGCTAGCCACACCATCAGGGTTAGCTAGGCTAGCTAGCTGTGGTGTCAACAGCTACTGTATCCGGCTTTCTAGCTCTATTAACTACGGAAAACCAGACAAAACGCCTCTAACGTGTCACTGCACTCGACCCTCCTTTATTGAACCTCAAAACATATGAAGGTGTGTGA
>NC_137508.1:28475000-28477500 GCF_041902795.1 Electrophorus electricus
ACATGTTAGCCAGAAACACAAGCCCTACACTTGCATATGTCCTGGCCATGCTGGATTACATGAAGGAATCACATCTAATCTATTGCAAAATTACAACAAAGTACAGTGTGAGGCACAATAATTCCATTAATAATCCCGTCCTATTAATAATCTCCCATTCACTCCTTCATGATGTTCAAAGGCAAACGTCTCATGGTTCATATGAAGAGCCACTTTAACTGTCATCAAAACTACACAAAAAGACCTCATGTTCAAGTTTCAACAGGACAAGTTTGCTTATAATTTCAAAAAACATTTTTATGTTTCTTAGTATTCCATCTCAAATCCAGCAGCAGATCTCTACAAGCGCACACACATACACACACACAGACACAGACACACACAGACACACAGACACAGCCTGTTCATAGCAATAATTAATACAGTCACTCTTGTGCCATTCAAGCTGGAATAAATAATACAAATAAAAATCCACAACAAAGTGTCGTCCTTCAACACACACACAGACACAGACATCTACACAACCGAGCAGACATACAAATCTCCTGGTTGTTGTGCCCCTGGGTGTGGAAACATGCAGGCAGTGGGTGCGCAGTGCAGGAGACTACGGTTACAGCGGGGAAGCCAGAACACGGAGGCTTTGAACTTAAAGAATGGGAATTAGAGGATGAGGTTCGCAAGACGTTTCTTCACTCTCAGTCGTGGACAGCCACAGCACTGTGCATGTTTCTGCCTTCTCCAGCTCACTTAATACTCATCAGTTCAGCTCATGCTGAAGCCTTTAATCAGAGTTATTGGTGTAGGTGGCAGTCCAAGACTTGAGTGAAGAACGCTTATTTGCCTGGAAGCAGCAGCTCCGGACGAAGCAAGGAGCCAGAGTCACATGGGTACAACATGGTAGGCGTTTAGCATCTCCCTGTCACTCGGGCTGGCGCAACGCTACTCCTCCCGCTGAAAGCCCTGTACGTTACTGGCTGTGTCGCTGCAGGGATGCAAGAGGGGTGGAGAAGGGGACGAAGGTGATGCGGGTTGGGGCAGGGCGGAGGATGTGGGTGGAGCAGCTCTGTGGGTTTGGGAGTCCTCTGACAAGGCTGACGAGTGCCTGCTCCTGCTTCCTGAACAACGTGGTATTCTTCCTGCCTCCTCTGGGGGCGGGGCTTGGGCAGAGCTGTTCTCCTGGCTGCGGTGAGACAGATGGAGCTTTTCCTTATCTAGAGCTGTGTTCTACAAGGCAAATAGAGGGGTCAGATCAGCATTCTCTGTAAGAAATCTCTCTCTCACACACACACACACACACACACACACACACACACACACAGAGAAACAAGAGAGAGGAGTCTGGTTCTGATGTGGGATGGTACAGGCTGGAAGGGTTTATTAGGTACCAGCAGTGCTGGCCTTAAATTGACTAAGATTTTATTCTTAGCCACTACATGAAAATCTCTTCATTCAAACAACTAGGATATATCTTTAGAGCAAAAAACAGAAAACAAACCAACCAAATAAACCCAGGGATTATGCTGTTAACGGTGATGTAAGGAAAAGTGAGAAAACACCAGTGAAATTTCTGAGACCGATCCCTGAAAAAGGCTTTTAATTTGTTTGATGTCGTTGGTTCTGTGTGTGGTAACTGCTGGTAACTGTCTCGTCTTTATGAATATTCATTGGTATTCTGGTCACTTTCCCCCAGTCTCAGTGGAGAGGACAGAAGCAGAAGGAAGCGTAGCAGTGTTAGTACATACCATTGCCTTGGAGCTACTCAGACAACAGCAGGGCCGCAGAGAAAGCAGAAGGGCAGAGGTGAGTCTTACTGGCAGAACACACACCGGGCAAACGATGCACACAGCACACACACCTCCAATCCCACACATCACTTTAGATGAAGGACACAACACAGATTTTATGACCTGAAAGAATCATATCATAAAATTTCTTTGTGACCTGAGGCCCTTCAGCAAAAGTGTTACCAAGTTAATGGCCTTTACAAACAGCTCTGTATAATTGTCAACAAAACAAACAATTACCAACTGTCAGATTTTCCTCGGTAACTGCCACCTCGATAGAACAGTGAAGGCTGAGTAGTTACTGTCGTCTTTTTAAATGGATGTTTTCTGTGTTTGTTTTTAAGCTCAACAGAAAACATTGAATCCAAGGCAATTTATACTTTAATCAGCATCTGTTCACACAGTCATCTGAGGCGGGAGATAAACTAAGGAATGATGACTGATCGCACATGAAGTATTGGCTTAGTACTGAATTCCAGAAAAATATTACATTTCCCTGTAGCTGTGAAGGTCATTAGACTGTGTGACAGACAGATGTGAACATCATGTCCTGATAAGACTGCAGGGTTAGATCGCTCAGATTCTGCATGCCAGTACAAAGCACAGCATCAGAGCCAGAGAAAAAAAGCACGACACGTGAAACAGCAGCACAGATGATCCAGCACAGACATGGCCAGGTGTTCATGGAGGGACATGAGGAGACAGGTGTGTTAAGG
>NC_137508.1:28482500-28520000 GCF_041902795.1 Electrophorus electricus
CCATTCAAAATGCATTAAAACATCCACAATTGTTTTTTTTTCAGGAAATGAATGAAACAGGAAAGACATTTCCTCAGTCAAGGCTCCAGTACTTGTTTAGAGAATTTCAAGACTGTAAACAAAGAATTCAATACTGTATCATCAGAGAAAATTTAATATCAGGAACATCATAGTTTGAATAAATTGTGATTGACGGCACCTGAGTCATAAAGCCATTCTTATCTGGTAGCTGTCCTTTATATAAAAATCAATACTGTATCATCATTTAATATCAAGAACGCTGTATTCAGAATCCATTCTTATCTGCGGGTCAGAATATCTATCAATATACGTAAATGCATGTCTGATCAGGAGTTGTGCAATATTTTAATTACTGCATATAACTTGAATGCATCAGTTCCACACTGGGTAAAGAATATAATTATTCAAAAAATATTGATACAGCCTTGACTGTATCGATTAATTTATTGCCAAGAGTGTATTCACAATTTATTGATGTAATGGTATTTTGTACACAGCCCTGTAGTGAAGATAGACTTCAAATGATTCCGCTGACGAAACTTTGACCTGGTCAGGGCGTTCTCTCCCACACCTGGGCCGCAGACTAGATCCAGGACCTGCTGGTGCTTTGAGACTGAGTAACAAAGCCATAAATAGCCCTAATCAGGAGATATTTGCTATGCTGTTTGTAACTAACTAATATTTTAATTCACCCTGTACTGGATAAAACTGGACGTTGTCCGAGCAAGGCTGATGGTAGGTCATTATAAAGGGGAAATGTCCTCCCACCAGGAATCTTGAAGTATCCAACTCACTTTGCCACGGCATTTATTCTTGTCAATGATCTTTAAGGCAAACTCCTTCCCAGTTGACCTGGAGATCGACAATTATGCACATAGAATTTACATAAATAAATGAAAATATAATACATATAATAATATTCATATTGCCTTTTGTAACTAACTAGTGTTTTAATTTACCGTTCAGTACATTCCTTCACCACTGCAAAGTTCCCATCACCGATCACTTTTCCCACTTTGTATTTTTCCAAAATACTGGAAGACATCAGGTTTCTATTGCTATCAACTACACAAGAAAGACCAGAAATGGCACCCATTAGATTACATGCCCATATAATGCATTAGAGTTTGTACTCAAACTCTAGGGCCAATATGCCTTAAAACCTGGCTATAGTGAGACAAAACCTGAGACAGACAAAGGGAGGAGGTGGAGGATACCGACCTTCAGGGCTGGTCATACAGGTGTGTTGCTGAGGCTGCTCAGAAGAGCCGTTCACATTTGAAGCAGAAGAATTATGTGGGATCTGTAACGGAAGATCCAGGAGATATCAGACCTCCAACCACAACCCTGCTAACAAGGGATGGGTCAGGCCTGGATGATGAGCAAAGCTGAGCTAACTTTACTACCACAAAACCAGGGGCTTCTGATAGCGCTCATGTGACAAAACGTTCAAAACTGAGGAACTAGAAAAGTCTAGTCATTTACGTTACAAAGGGATTATCTCCAATTAACTGCAACATGTTCTTAGAAATGCACTCATATGATTTACCAAGCAATGCTGATATTTTAATTTCTCTGTGTTTAACACATTATGGTATGACAGATTTATTAACTGTTAGGAATAATAAACCATAAATAAATATCTTTAAAAATAAAGATTGAGTGTTTTGGTATTTTTAGCATCATGGTGGCATTATCATGCATTCTCACTTATTCTGACTGAATGAAAACGAAGCAGAGACTGGGAAGCCTGAAACTAAAATCAGCCAATGGAGAAAAGCAGAAGCATGTAAACAGATTCAGATTCAGATTCAAATTTGACATGTTATTGCAAGTGGGTGTATGGTCTCTGCTATGCTGATCCAGTCCCATGATCAGGAGATGACAGCACCATGGGTGGCTAGCGGCTTGGAAACGAGGCCAACTGAGCATGTGTGAGCATGCTAAGAAAAACACTGATCATAGTACCTGCGCACAGAGCTGGAAGGGGCCACATGTCCGCTTGTTGCAGCTAAACTAAAAGCAGGTGGGGAGATGTTTATGGAACCGTGTGCACAGAGTATTCAGCCTAAAACAGCCTTCACAGCTCAAACAAGGTGAAAAACACCTGCCTGCTAGCAAATCTTTACTTTACAAGAGCTTTAATGGTGCAAAACAACAAATCTTTTACTGAAGGCCTATTCAAATTACTAAAGTTCATAGCTTGGAAAGGTAAAGGATCTTTTTTATACAACCCCTTTCAGGGTCATAAAATTCAACCATTTTATATGTAGTTATGGAACCTCTCATTGCCCTTAAAAGATACCAATTCTGGGAGTTTCCTCCATAGCTTATAACCAGATGGCATCCTCATTGTTAGAGGGAATGTCTCCTTATACCACGCCAGTATCAACAAACTCAGGAGAGGCTTACACACTGAACATACCTACACTGAGGAGGCTTAGACTGTGGCGTTTTAAACAAATGGGGGACACATCGAGAAGGACTGCACTGAGAAGGTTATACCAAGAAGGTCTGCACCAAGTAGGTTTACACTGAGGAACATCCTTCTGTACAGACTCCAGCTGACAGCAGAGGAAGCTGAAAACCACAGTCACAGGAAGAGCAGAAGTCCGGGCCTGAAGCAGGACGCTGAGGACAGATAGGCTGGAAAGTTTCAGGCCTGCCTTCCTACTTCACTTGGGATTGGGACCAAGCATGACCTTAAAAATTGACCCGGCTCACAGAACCCCTGGTCCACTCAGGAATGAGCAGAGCCAGTCTAAAAGGCACAAGCTTCGTCTTAACTGGCTGTAGGAATGTCCCCAGACAATCTAGCAGTCTTAGCAGTTTACGCATTGGCAGAGAATATTAATGACGGTTACTGTTTTATATATTACAGTTATTGTTTTGAGGTTAATGACAGACTATTTTTGGGGGGACAGAGTGGGGTGTTTATTTCTGTAACGTTCTGTAACTATTATTGCAACTTCATCACATGTCTTCCTGTAATTTAGTCTCCTAATCTCTGGTAATCAGGGTGGCAATACAGGGCTTTTATGTGATTTTTTCCGGCGTCGGACATGTTCAACAGGGAGTTAGACATGTATGATCATGGATCGACCTCACTGTTTCACGTTCAGGTCGTTAAGACAAAAAATACCAATCAATATCCATATGCCAATTGCTGCACTTTATAACTGATCTGAGTGATGTCTTACATTCCTTTAAGAAACTAATTTGAATCACAGGGTTTTATTTTAGTTTTTTTCTTTTTTTTTATAATAACAGTAGCGGAGGGGACCATTTCTTACATAAAAATTAAAAGTTCCTTTCACTAATTCATGTAAAGACGTCTTTGGGCACCATGTAATCTTTTCTTGTTCTAATATGGTGAATAGATAGTGATAAGATGTGTTTACCTCCCCACATTTGATCCTTTTTCCCCCAAATGTACCGGCAGATTCTCCTGCATCCGCCTGCTTTCACATTATTAGGTCGAGTCTTCAACTGTGTAATAAGCCCAAATGTCAACCAGTTGCCTCCAAAATCCAGGAAGTCACAGAAAACTACAAAACTAAAAAACGTAACAGTCTACCTTACAAAGACCCAGGAGAAGAGCAAACCTTACTGAGCAGTGCCCAGTGTGTGCATCTCCATACTGTTTAGTGGAAACATTTTATGGGTATTAATAAGACCTCTGAAAATAGTCTCTACTACAGGAGTCATCACACAGAAGGCTCACAATCACATTCTGTATGTCAGCACAAAAAATGCCATAGAGACAAAAGTAGAACTCGAAGAGAAATGTCAGTATTGGAAGGCCCGCTTCCATTATGACACTCTAAACCTTTAATCCAGGAGTCCAGGAACTCAGGTCCTGACCTGAGTACTGCCTGCTCAGTGCTGGATCAGCTACTAAAAAGCTGAATCCTGTGGTTTGTTTTTTTTGCCAAACACAGACTCTTTGGATCTGGAATCAAACCAGGATGATGTCCTTCTCATTTGGCTCAAGGGTGAAAAAGGGGTTCATCAGTATAGAAAATAAATATATGAATAAAATTACTAGGGATTTTTACCAACATCTGTATTCCTTTGCACACCATGTGACAGACGAGAGGAGTGGACACTACCGGCTTCCTGGCCTCTCTTCGGAGCGTAACACAGAGCGAACGGGAGGCAGACACATATGAGATTTATTAAGAGTAATCCAACATCAGGGTCATAATCACAGCCAACATCCACCCAAGGCAGAAACAGAAACGTCTTTTTGGTTTCTGATAAGACTGATGGATTCAGGAGGTTTCTGTGATGCGCAGGACATCTCTGATGTTTGTGTTGTGTCTGTGATGCGCGTGACGTCTCTGTGATGCACGCGACGTCTCTGTGATGCGCGCGATGTCTCTGTGATGCGCGCGACGTCTGTGATGCGCGCGACGTCTCTGACGTGTGTGTGTTGTTATTGTGATGCGCGTGACGTCTCTGTGATGCGCGCGATGTCTCTGTGATGCGCGCGACGTCTCTGACGTGTGTGTGTTGTTATTGTGATGCGCGTGACGTCTCTGTGATGCGCGTGACGTCTCTGTGATGCGCATGACGTCTCTGACGTGTGTGTGTTGTTTCTGTGATGCGCGTGACGTCTCTGTGATGTGCGTGACGTCTCTGACGTGTGTGTGTGTTGTTATTGTGATGCGCGTGATGTCTCTGTGATGTGCGTGACGTCTCTGACGTGTGTGTGTTGTTATTGTGATGCGCGTGACGTCTCTGTGATGCGCGTGACGTCTCTGTGATGCGCATGACGTCTCTGACGTGTGTGTGTTGTTTCTGTGATGCGCGTGACGTCTCTGTGATGTGCGTGACGTCTCTGACGTGTGTGTGTGTTGTTTCTGTGATGCGCGTGACGTCTCTGTGATGTGCGTGACGTCTCTGACGTGTGTGTGTTGTTTCTGTGATGCGCGCGACGTCTCTGTGATGCGCGTGACGTCTCTGTGATGCGCGCGACGTCTCTGTGATGCGCGCGACGTCTCTGTGATGTGCGTGACGTCTCTGACGTGTGTGTTGTCTCTGTGATGCGCGCGACGTCTCTGTGATGCGCGTGACGTCTCTGTGATGTGCGTGACGTCTCTGACGTGTGTGTGTGTTGTTTCTGTGATGCGCGTGACGTCTCTGTGATGTGCGTGACGTCTCTGACGTGTGTGTGTTGTTTCTGTGATGCGCGCGACGTCTCTGTGATGCGCGTGACGTCTCTGTGATGCGCGCGACGTCTCTGTGATGCGCGCGATGTCTCTGTGATGCGCGTGACGTCTCTGACGTGTGTGTTGTCTCTGTGATGCGCGTGACGTCTCTGTGATGCGCGCGACGTCTCTGTGATGCGCGTGACGTCTCTGTGATGCGCGTGACGTCTCTGACGTGTGTGTTGTTTCTGTGATGCGCGTGACGTCTCTGTGATGTGCGTGACGTCTCTGACGTGTGTGTGTGTTGTTTCTGTGATGCGCGTGACGTCTCTGTGATGCGCGTGACGTCTCTGTGATGCGCGTGACGTCTCTGACGTGTGTGTGTGTTGTTTCTGTGATGCGCGTGACGTCTCTGTGATGCGCGTGACGTCTCTGACGTGTGTGTGTGTTGTTTCTGTGATGCGCGTGACGTCTCTGTGATGCGCGTGACGTCTCTGTGATGCGCGTGACGTCTCTGACGTGTGTGTGTGTGTTGTTTCTGTGATGCGCGCGACGTCTCTGTGATGCGCGCGACGTCTCTGTGATGCGCGTGACGTCTCTGTGATGCGCGTGACGTCTCTGACGTGTGTGTGTGTTGTTTCTGTGATGCGCGTGACGTCTCTGTGATGCGCGTGACGTCTCTGACGTGTGTGTGTGTTGTTTCTGTGATGCGCGTGACGTCTCTGTGATGTGCGTGACGTCTCTGACGTGTGTGTGTGTTGTTTCTGTGATGCGCGCGACGTCTCTGTGATGCGCGCGACGTCTCTGTGATGCGCGTGACGTCTCTGTGATGCGCGTGACGTCTCTGTGATGCGCGTGACGTCTCTGACGTGTGTGTGTGTTGTTTCTGTGATGCGCGTGACGTCTCTGTGATGCGCGTGACGTCTCTGTGATGCGCGTGACGTCTCTGACGTGTGTGTGTGTTGTTTCTGTGATGCGCGTGACGTCTCTGTGATGCGCGTGACGTCTCTGTGATGCGCGCGACGTCTCTGTGATGCGCGCGACGTCTCTGTGATGCGCGCGACGTCTCTGTGATGCGCGTGACGTCTCTGACGTGTGTGTGTGTTGTTTCTGTGATGCGCGCGACGTCTCTGTGATGCGCGTGACGTCTCTGTGATGCGCGTGACGTCTCTGACGTGTGTGTGTTGTTTCTGTGATGCGCGTGACGTCTCTGTGATGCGCGTGACGTCTCTGTGATGCGCATGACGTCTCTGACGTGTGTGTGTTGTTTCTGTGATGCGCGTGACGTCTCTGTGATGTGCGTGACGTCTCTGACGTGTGTGTGTGTTGTTTCTGTGATGCGCGTGACGTCTCTGTGATGTGCGTGACGTCTCTGACGTGTGTGTGTTGTTATTGTGATGCGCGTGACGTCTCTGTGATGCGCGTGACGTCTCTGTGATGCGCATGACGTCTCTGACGTGTGTGTGTTGTTTCTGTGATGCGCGTGACGTCTCTGTGATGTGCGTGACGTCTCTGACGTGTGTGTGTGTTGTTTCTGTGATGCGCGTGACGTCTCTGTGATGTGCGTGACGTCTCTGACGTGTGTGTGTGTTGTTTCTGTGATGCGCGCGACGTCTCTGTGATGCGCGTGACGTCTCTGTGATGCGCGCGACGTCTCTGTGATGCGCGCGACGTCTCTGTGATGTGCGTGACGTCTCTGACGTGTGTGTTGTCTCTGTGATGCGCGCGACGTCTCTGTGATGCGCGTGACGTCTCTGTGATGTGCGTGACGTCTCTGACGTGTGTGTGTGTTGTTTCTGTGATGCGCGTGACGTCTCTGTGATGTGCGTGACGTCTCTGACGTGTGTGTGTTGTTTCTGTGATGCGCGCGACGTCTCTGTGATGCGCGCGACGTCTCTGTGATGCGCGTGACGTCTCTGTGATGCGCGCGACGTCTCTGTGATGCGCGCGATGTCTCTGTGATGCGCGTGACGTCTCTGACGTGTGTGTTGTCTCTGTGATGCGCGCGACGTCTCTGTGATGCGCGCGACGTCTCTGTGATGCGCGTGACGTCTCTGTGATGCGCGTGACGTCTCTGACGTGTGTGTTGTTTCTGTGATGCGCGTGACGTCTCTGTGATGTGCGTGACGTCTCTGACGTGTGTGTGTGTTGTTTCTGTGATGCGCGTGACGTCTCTGTGATGCGCGTGACGTCTCTGTGATGCGCGTGACGTCTCTGACGTGTGTGTGTGTTGTTTCTGTGATGCGCGTGACGTCTCTGTGATGTGCGTGACGTCTCTGACGTGTGTGTGTGTTGTTTCTGTGATGCGCGTGACGTCTCTGTGATGTGCGTCTCTTTTGGTTAACCCTTCCCCATTTTCCTCATCCACTAAGCCCTTTTCTATTATTGGTTAAACTGCTTTAATAAGAGGTCACTTCATTTCCGCTGTCATATGGCATTTCCTCGTCCTTCTTTTCCAGTAGTACTACGCTACACCATAAACCTGACAACTTCTCACTCCCAGCTCTGGCATGCTGAGGAGAGACTCCTCCATCCGTTATTCAGTGGTACTGGGAAACATTTCAGATAAGATTCTCAGTGATCATGGGTAATGACATTTCATTTATGCCAATTTGAAACCTTCCATGGCGCATAATTCTCCCAAGTTCAGGGACCTCGGAGTTGTCATGGTATGTAACTTACAGAAGAGGATCTGAGGATGGGATGTCCTTATGTGGACACTCTGAAGAACGCGAATGTCTTCTTTTTATTGGTTTATTTATCTAATCTCTATCTTTCCTCTTCTTTCTCAAGGACTTTCAGTTGTCATTTTCTAAAAATCTAATTTTTTTTCATCCCCCCCCCAAAAAGTAAACACCAGTCGAAAACAATACTGACTGCATCACAGGGGCTGAAAACCACAAACTGTCTAAAGGAGGACGCTGAGAAAGTTCTCTCAGTTCACTCTCAGAAGACTCTCACTCAAGAGACTCACACTCAACAGACTCACACTCAACAGACTCTCACTCAACAGACTCTCACTCAACAGACTCTCACTCAACAGACTCTCACTCAACAGACTCTCACTCAACAGACTCACACTGTGCTCCTTTTTCAGCTAAGTCACGTAAACATATTACAATAAGCAGCAGCGCCCTGGACTGTCCTCATCATCACGGACAAACAAGACGTTCAGCTCCATCCTGCCCTACATCACCAGCAGAACACAAAGTCGCACGATGATGCTTCCCACCATCACTGCATCAGGGTTTCAGCATCTTTATTCATACCGATCTGGTATCAGTCCTTGCCATTTAAGTTCAGTTCTAGGCCAGCATGATCTAAAAAGCAGAAACAGTCCTGGGTCTCTGGAATGCAAAGTGACTTCTTTCTTGTCTGGGGAGCTGACCTACAGTGTCCTCGGAGCCAAATTGCGACTGTCCTGTGAAAGGGAATTTCTCTAAGGGCTGAGACAAACACTCTGCTTAAACCCCACAAGACACCTGTCCTCCCTCTTCTTCCTCGCTTTGTTTGTCAGACAATGAACCAGCTCAAAAAAAGCAACCTAATTCTGCAGGAAGAAACGTGCGGCACGGCCCAGCACCAAACACACAGCTGTTGCCATGCCAATGGGCTCTTACCTTGAAGTTGCGTGTGCTGCGAGGACTGGTGGGGGACGAGCTCGAGGACTTGGTGGACCTGGGAGTGGATATCTGACTAGTACTGGGAATTCCATTTACTGGAGAGGGAGAGAGAGAGATAGAGCAGGAGAGAGGCACTTAACAGACAGACGGGATGGTGGGAGGAAAATGCGACAAAGTTGAGTTATATGTGCACTATACTGTTTTATAAGGATATTCACTATGTCTTTTGCTAAAGGTCTCTTCAGTAACTAACAGTATTAACTGTCATTAACCCACGTCAGAAGAACCTGGGACCGGCCGTGAAGTACTGCTCTAAAGACCCAGGTCAGAAGAATCTGGCACCAGCCGTGAGGTTCTGCTCTATAGACCCAGGTCAGAAGAATCTGGCACCAGCCGTGAGGTTCTGCTCTATAGACCCAGGTCAGAAGAATCTGGCACCAGCCGTGAGGTTCTGCTCTATAGACCCAGGTCAGAAGAATCTGGCACCAGCCGTGAGGTTCTGCTCTATAGACCCAGGTCAGAAGAATCTGGCACCAGCCGTGAGGTTCTGCTCTATAGATCCAGGTCAGAAGCTCGTGGAAGGCTTACACTCCACAGGTAGTTCATGCTCTAAAGGGTTAGGGCAAAACTCTGGGGCAGAAGAAACAAGCATCTCCATCTCTCCATCCTGCAGGACGAGAGGTCAGCTCACACACCTCAGGCACAGGCGGGTGCTTCTGTCACACATGGGTCTGCCTTTGAGACCTGCTGCTCTGGTCACGCCATGAGAGTAGCGGTCAACTCTGTGCATGGCACCAGGTGCGGAGGACAGCTGTTAAGAGTGTGTGTCCAGCTGGTGTGACTTACTGGGTTTGGGCAGGTGCCAGGAAGGTTCTGTTTTAAACAGCTCTGCTCTGGTTGGCAGAGACAGCGCCACGAACTGCAGTGCGCCATCTTTATTAAACGCCAAATTTAGAGGTCAGAGATCAGGAGCAGCTGTCTTCCGCAATACTGGCCCAAAAAACATGATGAGTTCACAGAGAAATTTCAGGAAGCTTCCGGATTGTTCCATGTGCCTCTCATTCTCCTAAAGCAGCAGAAGTTATAGCTGTCTTAATCCCTTATTTCTTTATTTTTATTATTATTCTCTCTCTCTACTTATTCTGCTTCTTATTGTCTATATTGTTACTATGGTGATGACCTTTGTCACCCAGAGGAGGATACCCCCTCCTCTTTGAGTCTTGGTTCCTCTCAAGGTTTCTTCCTCGTGCTCTAGAGAGTTTTTCCTCACCACTGTTGCCCTTGTCTTAATCACTGGGGGCTTGGACTTGGACAGTTGTAAAGATGCTTTGTGACAGCAGCTGTTGTATATAAATATATATAAATAAATTTGACTTTGACTTTGTCTTGGTAGCCTTAGATTATGCCTGGCCTCTGAAATGCTCTCAAACCCAGAGGAATAGGAATCACCTTTATTGTGGGTTAGGATTAAACCCACAGGACTAGGATAGACCTTTATTCAGGATTAAACCCACAGGACTAGGATTGACCTTTATTGTGGGTTAGGATTAAACCCACAGGACTAGGATTGACCTTTATTGTGGGTTAGGATTAAACCCACAGGACTAGGATTGACCTTTATTGTGGGTTAGGATTAAACCCACAGGACTAGGACTGACCTTTATTCAGGATTAAACTCACAGGACTAGGACTGACCTTTATTCAGGATTAAACTCACAGGACTAGGATTGACCTTTATTCAGGATTAAACTCACAGGACTAGGATTGACCTTTATTCAGGATTAAACTCACAGGACTAGGATTGACCTTTAAAACCTACCTGGGGATTTAACTGGAGACTGACTGCTGGTGGAGGCGTGTCCAGTAGATCTCCTCACTGGCCAGAGAGGAGAGAGAGGACAGAGATGTGTGTGAGACAAGCGAGAGAGAGAGAGAGAGAGAGAGAAAGAAAGGAAAACTTCTAAATTCGTCATGTTCAACCCACACACACGCACACCCACACCCACACACGCACACGCACACACAAAAGATCTCCACAAAAGATCAAAGACCTGGGCTTATCTTCGGAAATCACCACATCATCTCATTTTACAAACCACTCAAATGTCACACAAGAGACCCTGACATACTTACTGAACTTGAATAAAGTGTGTGTGTGTGTGTGTGTGTGTGTGTGTGGAAGGCTGTGTGGAGGTGGGTGAACACAGGGAGATAATTTAACAGTGTATAATTCACAGTATGACTCACACAAACATCCTGCACAACCTGACTGCTGCCATTTTCATATACTTTAATACATTTAGTGGCAATTTTAACAGAACTCGGTGTACCAAATTCTGACAGAACTCTTCATTCTCTGAACTCTTATTTTTTTTAATCATTACTTACACATTATTATTATCATCAGTTATTGATCACGGGCACACAGTTCTATTCACTGTAGCTCATGTTTCTATTCCTGTGTTGGTGGTAAAAAACAAATGTTTTACACCCTTGATGCAAAACGCTGCACAAAATGCTCTGTCCAAATGGTCAACTTTCAAAGCACACTCATGCAGTATTTGGTAAGATTAAGAGTAAGGTGTGTGTGTGTGTGTGTGTGTGTGTGTAGACTCTCCTCACCTGAAGCGGGGGATTTGGTGCGGCGTGCAACACCTGGACTCTTACAGCCAGTAGCTCTGACTGGGGTGGTGGAGCGAGGCACATACGCAGCAGACTTAAACACGCGGCACTCTGGAACACACGCACACACACAGACAATTTGTTTCTGGATTTCATACATATTAGAACATCATAATGAATGAAAGCCAGATGGCTCCCTGTACAGCAGTAATGGAGACAGAACAGAATGTGTGTGTGTGTGTGTGTGTGTGTGTGTGTGTATGTGTAAGAAACAGGTAAGGTAAGGAGGAAGGAGCTGTCTGAGAGGAAACACTGGTTGGATCCTGTTCTGCAGGAATGACATTACCCTGGCTCTGCAGGACCCAGATCCAGAGCTACAGGCCTTTGCACTGGGAGGGAATGTCGAGCTCCATAGTAACCCTATAAATACCATCACTGTCATAGTAACCCTATAAACACCATCACTGTCATAGTTAACCCCATATACACTATCACAGTTAACCCCATATACACTATCACAGTTAACCCCATATACACCATCACTGTCATAATTAAACCTATAAACACCATCACTGTCATAGTTAACCCCATATACACCATCACTGTCATAGTTAACCCCATGTACACCATCACTGTCATAATTAAACCTATAAACACCATCACTGTCATAGTTAACCCCATGTACACTATCACTGTCATAATTAAACCTATAAACACCATCACTGTCATAGTTAACCCCATAAACACCATCACGGTCATAGTTAACCCCATAAACACCATCACTGTCATAGTTAACCCTATAAACACCATCACTGTTATAGTTAACCCTATAAACACCATCACTGTCATAGTAACCCTATAAACACCATCACTGTTATAGTTAACCCCATATACACTATCACAGTTAACCCCATAAACACCATCACTGTCATAGTTAACCCCATAAACACCATCACTGTCATAGTTAACCCCATATACACCATCACTGTCATAATTAAACCTATAAACACCATCACTGTCATAGTAACCCTATAAACACCATCACTGTTATAGTTAACCCCATATACACTATCACAGTTAACCCCATATACACCATCACTGTCATAGTTAACCCCATGTACACTATCACTGTCATAATTAAACCTATAAACACCATCAGTCATAGTTAACCCCATAAACACCATCACTGTCATAGTTAACCCCATAAACACCATCACTGTCATAGTTAACCCCATATACACCATCACTGTCACAGTTAACCCCATATACACCATCACTGTCACAGTTAACCCTATAAACACCATCACTCTCATAGTAACCCCATAAACACCATCACAGTTATAGTTAAAAAGAAAGTATATAAAAGTGTATTTTACTACCGCTAACCCCTGACTCCACCTATGCATCAGTGTTTCCCTGCAGACATCATTATATAGCAGTTATGAAGAAATCACCCAGCCATGATGGCATCACTGCATTTTGCGTGAGTTCATTATTTTGAAAGAATTGAGACTGAATCAGTTTAATACATTGATTTAAACTACACACAGTCCTAATAATGAAACGAGCAGCGAGCGTCTGAGACAAGGGCGAAAGTGGAAAGTGTCAGAGGAAACGTAGCAAGTCCGTGTATTTTTGGAAAAGCCCTATTTTATCAAAGTAGAGCAGAAACACACAAGTAGGGCGAAGATTCCAAACAGCTGAACTACATATGCTGCATAGTTAGCTGAGTGTGTGTGTGTGTGTGTGTCTGTGTGTGTGTGTGTGTGTATTTGTGCATGTGTGTGTGTTGAATTTGTTTAATTCTTCAAGGGCTAAACTGTCTCGACTAACAGGATGTCTGCTGTGTTTACTTGGAGCGTTGGGACCCAAGTGGAATGCAGATCTGATGTGGAACCTCCCCACGGTTTGTGCACTACAATACAGTGTGCTTTAGATCACAGAGGACAGGGAGGTGAGGCTAACCCCTGACCCCTGACACCTGAGCCAGGGAATAGTCATGCATGCCTCACATCTGCATTACCCCCTGCAGAAGACCTGAGTCACTGTGTAGTACGCAGCTCATCAGAGACTAACATCACGTGGACGTGCAGAACCATTTACTGACCCAGCGCTGTGTTCTTGCCAGTGGTGTCTGGATCACTGAGCTGGGGAGAGACTCTATGGAGGGACACGCAGAGGCTCGGGTTAACCAAGCCCAGCAGGTGGCTTACCACTGTGGTCCAACCCGAAATCGTCCTGAGCGTAGCGGTACTTCTCTGGGCCGCATGCGATGAACACATCATCATCGCCGAAGAAATCCTGCAGACATGTGACCTAGAGAGAGAGAGAGAGAGAGAGAGTGAGCTTTTAAGGGTGCGATGATGTCGTCTACAAAACTGAACTGCACAGTGAGAGAAAAACAGCTAAAAAGTCACCTCAGCGGATACTGGAAATAAACTGGGAAATGAAATACAGCTTAGTGGAAAACACAGGAACATCCAGCTCTGGAACGCACAGTGTTTTCATACTGCAGGAGGAGAAGAAAGCCGGCCTGGACCAGAAAGCCCCCAGAGAGGGGACAGTCCCTCCTGGACCAGAACCCCCCCAGAGAGGGGACAGTCCCTCCTGGACCAGAACCCCCCCAGAGAGGGGACAGTCCCTCCTGGACCAGAACCCCCCCAGAGAGGGGACAGTCCCTCCTGGACCAAAGCAACACAGAAAGTAGGGAGTCCCTGTGGTAAAGTCAGAGTCCTGTCCCATCACCACGCCACCTGCTGGATGTTGGTGATACCTGATGTTGTGAACCAAAGAGAGAACTTTGTTCCAAAAGAGCAGAAGCCTTCGACAGGTGAGACGGGCTCTTCAGAAGTGTGATGGGAGTAAGGCCATTGGGAGCGTGATCCCACCCCAGCTGTGAGGGGACGGTGTAGCCCAGGGTGAGGACCCCTGATGAGGGGCATGGGTATTAAATGGGAGCTCTGGCTCTTTGGTCCAGTGGTCAGAGCTCACGTTGACCTCAGACAAAAAGTACAAAAAACATCAAAGGAAGGTCAAATAGAAGGTACCACACACACACACACACACAGACACACACACACACACACACACACACATATACACACACACACACACACACACACACACCCACCCTCATTGGTGGTGGGCAAGTGATCTCTGGTGCTCAACCCACTCTTCCAACCAGAGAGGTGGGCAGCATGAGAGGCAGATGGTCCCTGTGTGGAACTACATCAAACAAACACACACACACACACACATCAAACTGGGAGAACGATCACAAACAGATGGGGAACAGAGCTAAAGATCTCCAATGCCCTAAGAGAGAAAAAAGCATTCAGAGAGAGAATGAGAAAAACAGATAGAGAGAAAGAGAGAGAGAAATAAGTGTGCACTCATGCTATATGGAAAAACAGCAGAAGTGCTTCAGTAAGTGTTAAGTATGAGTCAGTTCTCAGAGCTCAAAAGACAGCGGTGGAGGTGTGTGGTGATTACGCAACACATTAAAACCACAACAGAAGGACTATACAGACAACAAGCCTGAAACAATTCAAATACACATACAGATTTCAGGCATCATCAGGCACAGCACAAGCAGTAAGGAAAGCAGATGGGAATTGTTGGCGTTGTCGTGGCGACAGACTGCAACAGTGCACGGGGGGTTAACTGAGCCATGGTAACCGCATCACTGCTCAACTTTTAACATCAATTCAGGAGCTCTTTCAGCCACACTCCCTATAGCCCCGCTCACATACACCCCAGAAGAAACAGCATTACAAGTTATGCCCCCTGGGGCTCAGGTAAGAATTCAGCATTTTAGCTTGCATTGTGGCGTGTGTGTGTGTGTGTGTGTGTGTGTGTGTGCGTGCGTGTGTGTGCGTGTGTGTGTGTGCATCTCCTTCTCAGCTCCACTGTGCCTGTGAATGTGCACATTTACACACACACACACACACACACACACACACACACACACACACACACACACACACACACACACAGAGGTCACCTTTGCAGTTATGTGTTAGCTGTCTGTGTTAAACTTCATAGAGATTCTGTCTACTTATCTGATTGTCCCAGGGGTCTTAAGTGAAGTTACTATTCTGAGATAATTGACCGGTTCTGGGATGAAATCTAGCTTGAGGCTTTTCTGTGGTATCAAAGATGTAGGGAACAGTCCGAGGCAGCAGGAACAGACTAATATTCGCTCACCTTGATTTAATTCCCCCCATCACATGGGTAATAACTGTTCATTAGGATGGGGGGTGGTGAGAGGATCAGGGAGGGCGTTGGGAAAGGGCATTGTGGGTAGGGTGTTGGCCTGGTCTCATTTGCAGAAGCCTGTCAGAAGGGCAGGACTGCTGTGATAAAGTGTCAACACACAAAGGAGAAACAGGACGATTTAGAAACAGTGGATTTTCTAAAAAAAATAAGAAAATGCAAAAGGGCAGATAAAGGCTTTCAATGATCAAAGAAGAATGAAGGAGGAGAGGGTGTGACCTTTATTCACTTCCTCTAGTGCAGAACAGAAGGCCGCACACGCACGCGCACATGCACGCACGCACACTTACACACACGCACTTACACACGTGCACTTACACACACGCATGCAGACGCACACACACACACTCTCACGCACACGCACGCACCCGCACGCACGCACCCGCACACACACACTCACACACACACTTACACCCTCACATACACACACACACACACACACACACACACACACACACACACACACACACACACACTTACACCCTCACACAGACACACACACACTTACACCCTCACACACACACACACACACTTACACCCTCACACACACACACACACACACACACTTACACCCTCACATAGACACACAGACACTTACACCCTCACACACACACACACACACACACACACACACACACACCACTCTTACGCTGTGGCGTGACACCACATTCAAACTTTTACATCCCCTAATGATGCTTTTTTAAAATCAGGGATCTTTTTATAAGTCTTGTAAGGTCTTAATTAGGGCGCGCAATGACAGACTCCGAGAGCACCACCATCCTCAGAAGCGTAAAGTACAGGGCTGCCATGACAGCTCTAATAACAGGCTGAGATAGCCCCCTCCGCTGAAGATAAACGAGGGTTCGTCGGTGCCTGCTGGGGAAGAGACAGAAAAAAGACGAACCGGACCAGAGGTGGTGTGGTGCTGTGATGGAGGACCGGAGGTGGTGTGGTGCTGTGATGGAGGACCGGAGGTGGTGTGGTGCTGTGACTCCCTCAAGCAAGCAAACCCACTCCCCCCACTGCTCTTTTGTGAGGAAGACGCAAGGCTGGTAGGCAGTCTGGTGATTAGTTACGCTGCTGCTGAATGATGTGATGAGTGGTAGCAGATGTGGTTTAGTTCTGGAGATACTGCTGAGCGGAGATTCACCTACGGCACACAGACAGGTGCGCAAATGTTTCAGTGCTCTGGATTAAACAACAGTTCAATGCTGAACACTCCTGGATTTCTGAAAGTGGAGGAATTGTAATTACTTTCAAAGCAGCTGGGACAGATGTTTGTTTATTGCAAATCCAGTGACAGTTGAAGAAAAAACTGCCCAAGCAAGTGGGAGCTAATCGTTACCTGCTTCAAACACTCGTCTAATTAGTACTAACGAGCTGGTAATACTGGTGCACAGGAGCTCCCATCCATCAGGAGTGAGAGCGGGGAGGGTTCCTGCATCACTTCCTGTGCCAGCTGATGAGTCTGTGCTGCCAGCGCTCTGACTCCAACACTCTGACTCCAGTCCTCTTTGACTCCTGATGGATGGGAGATCCTCTGCACCAGTATTACCAGCTCGTTAGCACTAATTAGACGAGTGTTTGTAGCAGATGGCAACTGGCTCCCACTTGCTTGGGCAGTTTAAAAATCAGTTAAATTTACAAAAAAAAAGTGATTAGAAGAACTTACATTAATACTGTGAAGCTAAATGAGTGTCTTTCCCAAAGCTGAGGATTTAATGTTGTTCTAAAAGTGGTTCTTGACTCATTCCTTGTTGCAAATGCTTGGAGTTTCACACCTCTACAGCAGAGAGTTTCAGCGTGGGAGAACACGACCACCTCCACCGTCCATCCGTCCTGTCCACATGAGTGCACCGACACCACTCTCTGCTTCTGTCACGAGTACAGTAGGACCTTATTTGCATATGAAAAGATCTTAGTGGCTCAGCTTAGCTTGGAAACGAGCTACTGCTTTTCCCCGTTGTCACGGTGCACTCTGAGAAGGACAACACACGAGGGGCCATGGAAAAGCCCAGGAGGGAGAGACCGAGCATGGGGGAGACAGACAGACAGAGTGACAGACAGGCCTGAGTCATGCTGTCAGATTGCACTGCCATCATCTGCCTCTCCAGTGAGAAGAACACTGTAGCACACACAAGGAGACGTGCTTCCCTGCCTCTGCCCCGGATAAACACACAAGATGAGACTATAATGATGATTACCTAACCGACCGTGTTTGCAACCACAAATATGAATGTAGAAATATGTGCCTAGTGGTGGCCTGATTTTTTTTTAGATATTTGTTTGAAAATATAGACCTGTAAAACATCTAAGTAGGCACAGCAATTAAAAAAGTAAACCATTAGCTTGCTATTGGCGTTTGAGAAAAGAAAACATAACTGACACTGAGATCATACGCCATAACGGTCTGTTCCCAAAGATGCAGGGAACTGTTTCAGACTGTTCAGATGAAAACCAAACAAGGCGCTCACATCATCCACTGGGAAGCCCATCAACCCTGCTGGCACATCTCTGGCTTTGTGCCAGTCCTGTGCCCGCCAGCGATGCCCAACGGGGCAGTCAGAATGTCAGACAGGCTGGGCAGAGACGGGCTTGGGGCTTGAGTCTTTTGTTTCTCTACACCAGCATGAGTGGGAGAGGGGGCTTCCAGAACATACACAAGCACTAGCAGACAGCAGGCGAGCAGAATGAGCATGGAGGATGGCTAGGTGGTGCGTATTCATTTTTGTATTAGACCTCCCTGGAATATCACAATTCTTACATGCCCTGGAAAACAGAAGCCTGACAGAAGTGGGACCACTGATGCCTGTAAGAGACAGTGGCAATCAGCCCCTATTTAGTTCAAAATCCTATTTTGCAAATGGCAAGGTTTGGTAAGACAGGCAGACCCTGGTTGTCTCTTAAATCTGACAACTGAAGCCACGATGTCTTGTTTTGGTAGCATCATATGTACTGGAAATGGATTACACAAATACAAATTACACCAATAAAGTAGTGTGTTACCTACCACACAAACACACACACACACACACACACACACACACACACACACACACACACACGTGTGCACATACTGTGTGTGGATAAGGCAGGCTCTGCTGCTGAGGAACGGATATCTGATCTAGGGTCTCTCTCATGTGTGGAGGGGCTATGAGTGTGGATTAACATCTGAACTGAGATCAGGCCAATGTGTGGGCTTTGTCACCATGCCAACAGCACCCAAACGCGCCGATGGCCGCAGAGCCTTTTATTGTGCTAATCCACTCCAGGGACTGGCTGTCAATCACTGGCCCCATAAACCCCCCTTATAGGTCGTGCGTCCCACTCCCCCATAGCCCCTCCCTCTGGCCTGGTTTCTCTTCTTCTATAGGACTGTATACATACTCATTCAGACTTAGATCAGCTACAACTAAACACAGACATGAAAACATAAAACCAAGGTTCATGTGATTACCGGTCTATACAGTGGTCAAGAGGCGACGGTTTTGTGGCTGTGACCTCATCCACACTTCTACTTGCAGAGATGTCTCAGGTGTCTGACCCCTGTACGACCTCAGCCCCCAGTACTTGGATCTCTATAAATACCACCCGAGTTTCCGGTCCAGTCACTGGGCTGCAGCTTCCCTAGAGAGGCAAACAGCCCTGGTCCAGCCCTGTAAAACGATGAGAGAGTCTATTACCATGTCACTGGCAGCCATTAAGAGCTCATCACCAGAAGGCCAGTTGAGAGCTGAGCTAATGCATGCTAATATAATTCCACTTCAACAAAACGGGTCACACGCATCCCTTAACACCACGGGATTAAATATCATCTTTTAAAATTCCAGGATGAAAATAGTATAAATATTTACTGTATGAAATCCAGAGAGTTGAACCATTTTTTATTACACTGGCCACAGGAAGCTGATAATAGCAGGCAACAACATACATGCAATGGATCTGAGTATAATGTCCATTTTAGATTCAGATTCTTTGTATTTGGTGCTTGGCTAAGCAACCACGACTTCAGCCAGTAAAAGTGTGTGTGTGTGTGTGTGTGTGTGTGTGTGTGTGTGTGTGCGTGTGTGTGTGTGAGAGAGAGAGAGAAGGGAGCCATGGTGCCCAATCTCCATCAGAAAACAGTAAGAGCCACTTATCCATTAGCATTCATGTATGACTGCAGCCTGGAGTGGCGTGTGGGACTGAGAGAGTGCTGTGTGGAGCTAGCGTGTCAGCCCTGGCTAAGGCCTCCTCCACCTGCCAGCTGCAGATTAAATCACCCCCACCCCCAACCCATGCATTTAGGTCTCATAACCACAGAGCAGGACGCAGTCTCGGCAGGGCGTCTAGCTGAGACCTGCTCCCCTCCTCTCGCTAAGATCTGGGCTTAGAACCCTCCGAAGCAGATGGCAGGTAGCGATGATGCGTTTGTCTTTGTGTTTGCATGATAGCATGTTCCACAACAGTTATAGCCAATGGCAGAGTTGCTAATCGTGTGTCTAATTTGACTTGCAGAGCTACAGCACCATTGTAAACAAAGCGCTTTTGTAGATCGCACTGGACGACAGCATCTGCTAAACGCTGTAAATGTAAACACAGATGATCAGGAGGGATGAATAATTAGCATATGTCAATACTGCCCTGGTTGTGCTCTTTTTTTTTTAGCACAGCGGGAAGGCCACAGAAGAGGTTTCTCCACAAACAGCGCAATGAGATATGGGACACTGCAGACACTGTGCCATGTACGTTCCCAGAAGACACCTGCTTACAAGGACATGCCTGCAGTGACAATGTACGACAGGAAAGTCCTTCCATTCACACACACACACACACACACACACACACACACACACACACACGCACACACACACACACACACACACACATTACAAGCACCAGCTTGGTAAAGACAGTAAGTATTTCTCAGGATTTCACAAGGATCTTAATTGAGGCACCTGCTCACTAAACTGAGGTATCAGATCAGTCTAATAACTTAGTTTTAACAGTGGCAAACACTTCAATATATTCATCAGTCTGATAACTTCAATATAATCATTCTAAAATATTTACAACTGATTACAGCAACTTATCACTTCCTTTAGGCCGAGGACCTCTTGTTTTCAGTCTAACTTTCATCTCAAGCCAAAGTCAACAAAGCTATAAACACAGAGGCCAAGATAACATAGCCTGGTAATATCCAACCAGCTTCATTAGGTACAGGAGTCAGAGACTTCGCATTTAGCTGTATAGTAGTCAAACCAATCATCACCCAGCAACAACGTAACCAATCACCACCCAGCACCAACTTAACCAATCACCACCCAGCACAAACCAATCATCACACAGCACCAACTTAACCAATCATTATACAGAATCAATTTAACCAATCACTACCCAGGATCAACTAATCACCCAACACCAACTAATTACCAATCACCACCCAGCACCATCTGACTGGAACTCTAAGTAGTGGCTATGCAGTGTCAAAACCACAGGTGTATTCACAAACCTATCAGGCTACTGGCAAGTTCAAGACAGACAAATTATTTAATGACACACTTACAAAATGGACCAATGACAGCATTGTTGGAGATAACAGTACACAATAATGATAATTATACTATAGCTATCGAGGGCCTTTAAGAAGGACCCTTGAAATGTTTCCACTCATAAATAAAGAAAATTTATACTTAAAAATAGTCCATTTTCTGAATCATAAATGATGCTGTACAGTCTATGGTACTGAGTGTCTAATCATGAGCAAGGTAAATGGTATTGGTGGAAATGTCTATATCAAAGTTCAATGCAGAATAAAGTGGTAGGTAATAAAGCACAGCCAAGCTGCTCCTAGAATCATAAAGTCTGTTTATTATCCACATTATTTAAGCTTTAATTAGATATCTGGAGTCTGTTGGGTATTAGGCAGACAAGGATGCTAATGTACTGGCAAACAACCAGATTAAATGCTCTCTCTTTAGACTTAATGGGAATTTTACACTGATATACAACAGAAAACATACATGGAAAGGCTGCCAAAGTAGAAAAAGTGTCTTACTCATTATCAGTGGACAATTTGGACATTTAGCTGAATTTCCAAACATTTATACAGAAAAACACTAATATTCAATGACAAATGGGAGGAAGTGTGATGGGAATTGTTTTATTCAGTATTATGCATTTATATTTTAGTAGTTAAGACTTTATTTTTCTATAGAATGACTCTAAAGAGTATTGATAACTCCCAGCCCCAAGAGGAAAGTTACAAGAACTAAAAAAAGCAGATCTGTGTAGGAGCAGTACTTAACAAACATGGTGCGTTGAAACTAGTCCCGACGCATGCTGATAGGAGTAGAGTAATCGCAGAGGGTGAGAGAGAGATCTAAAGTGAGTGAGTGAGTCTGCTCTGGTCTCCTCTCCTCTCTGCTACTCTGTGAGCGAGACTCAGTCCTTCTTGTGCACAGAAGTTTGCACAAAAGGGTTTTTTAAATAAGAAGTCTATTTCACTCAAATGTGATTAATTCCCAGAAATTCCATGATATTAACACCACACTTCAGGTTTCCACACCACGGATGGAAGCTACATCCTACATCCTCAGTTTTGGTAGGTTTCCATTCTGTACACATGGTGCAAGGTTAAAATATAGCTACCAAGCTATCACACAAAGCCTTGAAGGCTGACGTTAACGCCCTTTACCTTAGCCTTCTAGCTAAGTAACTTTCTAGCTAATTTGAGTTCTCTTATATATCACTGGCTCCAGTGGCCCATTTCTGTACAAGAAGTGAGTTCGCTAACAGACGTTATTAGAAAGCCCTTCCATAGCAGTGGTTCATATGCGTCCTTAAAGAGCTTGGCAGTATATTACATCTTGGTGGCAAGCTATTAATGTTACGTCTGAACTTTTTAGCGTGCATTCAGAATGAAAATGTACCAAAACTGTGTAAGCTACTACAGCTCCTGGTGGTGGTCAGAGACCTGTGGAGCAGCTCTAACCCCTGCAACTCATTCTTCATCTGCAGACTGACTGAACAAATTCACCATTTTACAGCCGTGTCTTGCTACCACTTGCCCCTGGTAGACTTTCACACGCTGGTCACTCAATATTGGCTAGGGCTACAGTTGCACAATATGCAGGTTAAGGTACAGTGACTACTAACTGTTTTATATTTCTAAATGAATGGAAGCCATGCAAATGTATGTAAATGTATGTAAATGTATGGAAAATGAGATGTAAATGAGATGTAAATGTATGGAAAACAAGTAAAATGTTCGATTATTGTTAAAGCTAAAAAATGAGTAACAAGCTTTTTCATTTGGCACCCTAGTTGTGTTTAGCAAGAGTGCAGGTTCTTATGGTTATGAAATACATTACAGTTATGAAATTAGAACAGGATGACTAATTGAGATGAAACATTACTCAGCTCATTGGAAAGTTCAGAGATTCCAAGAACAACATCTTCCCTTACTGGGGAAGGCTACTTCTCTAATAACCCAATGGATCATACTGCAAGCAGTGAGATTCCTTAGCATGCCTGTTTTACGCTTCGGTGCTGCATTCCAATTTGTCACTTGTGCGAATTCCAAGGGCTTTCCTGTTTTGGGATTTGTGTCTGAGACTTGCAGAGTCATCAGCGTTCCTTTCATAATTGTTGTGTGGGCTCAAAATCACAAAGCCGCCAGCGCCTGCTAATGTTCCACAACATACTCGGTTTTATACTCTACCCTCTACCCAGAGAACAGTTTCTTTAATATTCTGTTTGTTTCAGCTACTTTCAGAAGTACACTTCAAATGTCTTTTTTTCCACCATCAATATCTCAGTATTAATAACAATCAGAAGAGAAAAACTGCCTGCAGCATTAAATTGTGCCACTCGTTGTCACCAACATCACCACAATCATTCCACCTGTAGTTCAACCTGGCAGTTGGTCCCAGTGAATTTTCTTAGTTCCAGCGTATCCCATCTGTCTGCTCTTGATATTTCTGCCATTGCTCTTATTTACTTTATCTCTTATATTATGTAATAGATCTCAGTTTGTTGCCCTTAGGAAACATAAACTAACACTATCTTGAAGGCGTCCCTCAGGGAGCAGTCTTGGGCCCTTGATTTTTATTAATTACATTTCCTCTTGGTCTTCGTTTTCATTATGATAATTATATTCATATTTTTAGTTCCTAAAGCACCAGCATCGTCACCCATCCCTAATATCCTGCATTTCAGGATATTAAAGAAAAGATACATTCTCTCTTTCTGAAACATAACCCCAGTAAATACTACTTATTTACTTTATATTCACTGTAATTTAATTCTGCGGCTTTAAAATTTAATCTAGAAGCGGTATCTGTTAAAGCTGCATGGGTAGGTCACAATGTACTTCACAAGTTCTCATGTTATCTTCAGACCAGCTTTCTCTTTGAATCTCACATTAGGGCACTGGCTAAAAAATGGTTTGGTTTTTTTCCAGTGTAGCCTTTCATGATTTCAGCCCATGCTTATCCAAACACAGAAATGTTTGTCCGTGCCTTCATATACTCCCATCTCTTTATTTGTGTTCCTGATATACCTCACTTCCTTTGTAATGTATTCAAAACGCTCAAAATTCTCTCTTGTTTCTCACTGGCCTGTCTGAGCTTCTTCACCCCTGCTCCCTTGTGGTCATGTGCAGATCGTCTGGGGCTGAATCGAAGCCTCAAGCTCGCTCACTGTTGGGGACAGATCTCACGGTTGCGGCCGTGAGACACTAATGGAGTTTTAATGTGTAGGTGTTATCGTGCGAGCATGTGTGTGTGTGCAAGGGTTCTGCTGTTCTGGAGAGACAAAGACAGACTGACATCCTGCAGCTCTCAGCACAGACACCACTGACGCTAATCTCTGCTGACATCATCAAGGAGCGCCAGTCACAGCCCATCCTGTGTACTTCGTACACAACTTGCTGTTTCTCTCAATGTCTCTCTTATCTTCATGTACGACACAAGTCTCATCGAGCATATGGACTGTGCACATCTCATTACTAAATGAATAGTGCTTAAATGCGCCCACCCCAACATGTGACTGACAGCTGGCTGACTCAGCAGGAAATCACTCCAGACTGCAGACCTCAGCTGACGATTTTAGGTACTTTGAAAATGAGATGTAACCATAGAACACAGGAACCATAGAGTTAACCATAGAACACAGGAACCATAGAGTTAACCATAGAACACAGGAACCATAAAACACAGGAACCATAAAGTTAACCATAGAACACAGGAACCATAAAGTTAACCATAGAACACAGGAACCATAGAGTTAACCATAGAACACAGGAACCATAGAGTTAACCATAGAACACAGGAACCATAGAACACAGGAACCATAAAGTTAACCATAAAACACAGGAACCATAGAACACAGGAACCATAGAGTTAACCATAGAACACAGGAACCATAAAGTTAACCATAAAACACAGGAACCATAGAACACAGGAACCATAGAGGTTCTGTGGTTAAGAATATGGTTCCTGCGATCTTTTGTACCTTTCACAATTATATTTATGGGAGAGCAGGGACAACCTATTCATGAACCTGCTAATTTATTATAAATAATGGCTTCTTCCATAATGTTTGAGTCAGTTAAGTTCATTGCTTACAATACTCCACCGTGTGCACAAAGTTTGATCTTATCTGCATTTTAGTTCGTAGTTGACTAAGCATCGCACTTGTAGGAAATGATCAACCAAGTTATATTTAAGAGGGAGAAGGGCTGAAGTGGACAGAGCGAGCCAGAAAGACAGAAAGGCCTTCAGGCTTGGCTCCCTTCAGTTCTGTCACTTCTGTGAGTGACGCTGAGCTCGCCTGCGCCCATTCCAGCGCGTGCCCAGCACTCTCTACACCGGCCATGCCCTGAAATAGCAACAAAAACCTTCAAGATTACTCAGCCTTCTCTGACCACAACGTAACCCAGGAGCAGACAGCCAATAAACCCGCTGACCTCTGTTCTTACTCTTGACTTCCACCACGTCTGGAGATAATATTCCTAAGATCTCAGCTGGTGAAGGACGTCAGGGGTGCAGGTGGTCGTTACCAGCTACTGATGCGTAAGGCTGAACTATCTATATGTAAATATGGCCATAACATGTCTGGTAATGTATGGCTCCCATGTGGAAGTGTAATGGGAGCTCTCGTGTGTGTGAGTGAGCGGTCTAAGGAGCATCTGAGGACATCACAGCACATCACACCCCTTTCATGAAACGTTTAGGCAACATCAAACAAAGACATTCAGAGGGAGGAAATGAGTGACTGTTTACTCTATTTAATACATTTGTTTTCCAGATCGATATTTCAAAATGTTTTCCTCAAAGCAACATGAAAGCAGTTATACCGCTCATTAGGTTTTATTAATCTCTGAGAGTCTCTTTAACCCCATCTGAAGTCGTCTGTCTTTATGTTTACACAAACCAGGATACATGCTCCCTCTGCTCCGTTTCTTCCGTACCGTATGAAGCGCTGATGTTTTTCTTTCCAGTGTTTTAACGGCTATAAACGTTGGGTGAGCGAGGACGCGTTCCTACCTGCTTGCCTTCCAGAGTGTACAGCCTCTTGACTGCACCCGTGTCCAGCTTGATGGCATCAGTGATGTCCGTCAGCACCTGCTC
Source organism: Electrophorus electricus (assembly GCF_041902795.1). NCBI lineage: Eukaryota > Metazoa > Chordata > Actinopteri > Gymnotiformes > Gymnotidae > Electrophorus > Electrophorus electricus. The sequence continues at coordinate 28,508,808 of NC_137508.1, forward strand.
GAACGAGTGCGCCGTCTTCTTGTTGAGCAGGACGCGGACAGCCTTGCGGGGTTTCACGCCGCTGCGGATGACGGTCACCAGCTTGGGCTTGATGAAGTCTTTGCTTTCTCTCTCCCGAAGCTCGCTCTTAAGCGTGGGCAGCGAGGACAGCGAGCGCGACGTGCCCGCCTTTACATTCACCGACCAGTTGGGGTTCACGTTCTTCATGTAGTCCACCTTACGGAAGGGTTCGTTGGAGGCGCACACGTAGCTCTCTCCTAGCAGAGGAACAGGGTAAAGACGAGGGTGGATGATGCGTTCTGTCAGGGTTCAACACAACGGCTCAACACCACCTGTTTTGGCAGAAATTTTCATTGTATTCTTTGAGTCTCTGTTCTTTGTTTAAGTCTAAGCCAAGTCCTCCTTTGTAGTAGAAATAAACTTTCCATTTTCAGTGAAATGGGCCTGAGAATGCAACAAGGATCTCAGTATAATACTACGGAACACTGATCAGTGTAAATTTTATTAAGACATTTATCTCGGTAACGCACACTTCCTGCTTACCACAACGTCCTAACACATAACTTTGATGGTATGTTTGTGAAGGGAGTCCCTCGTGCGGGATCACGGGGTCGGTGAGACCCTCAGCACGCTGAGGTCACCTGTAAGGAAACACACTCCCCTGTCGCAAGCTCTTGTGCTATTGGACGAGGTCCCAAGTATTCTCGTCAGCATTCCCACATAACAGTTCCCACAACATACGTTAGTCAACACTCAGAGGCTCTGCTGGTAAGTGGAAACCACAAAACAGATGAATGAGTGGATAAGAATTTCCCCTTTAAACACTTTTCCTCAACTTTCTGACACCTCTCTTTGGCCTAGGCTACGTACTGTAGTAACCACCCTGTGTAAGCAGAAGTCTTTGGGACTTTTACAGGAAGAGTCCTGAGCTTCTGGGTATGTCAGCGTTTGAGTGTTTGGCACGAGGGTGCAGACGCAGCAGGTCTGAAACAGATCACATGAAGGACAGCAGAGTCATGGCGACCAGCTGTGTAGTCCAGAAGAACAACCGCTAACCCAAAAACAACCTCACTCCAAGTGGGAGAATATCCTAACCCTACTCCCTCACCATGACCTGGACCCTAGACATGATCACGTGACTACAAACGATCATCCTTTCAAAACAATGCTTCGGAGAGAGAGAGACTGAGCTGTAAACTTTGTCTCCGGAAATGCCAAGCTGCCTGCAGTCATGTGATCAGTCACAGGGCCTGAGGATGCTGCATTACAGCAGGCAGGGCAGTTTGTGCCTGGTGTCCTTGAAAGCTAAGATAGCCATAAACTCCCTGGGGCAGGTAAAACCGCTGAGAGGGGTAACAATAGCCTGAGCTGGCAGTTAGCAGTGCTGTGTCTGGGTTTGTGTTGGAAAGCACAGAGAAGATGACCGATCGTTACTGACACATAAATACGGACAAACTGCTGTTTGTCCACCTGTCTGTCTCCCATGTTCCAGGTTTTGACTCGCCAGCGTCCCTATCCTGATCAGTAGGAAGAGGAAGAGAAGAAGTGGAGATTGCTGTTGTGCTTTGACTTGTGTCTGCATTTTTTCATATTGTGACTGTGTGTATGACTTTCTCCTTCTCCCCTTGACTTCACGTTCACTTTGTCCTGTTGTTTGGTTGCTGGTTAGTAAATGTCTGTTATCTTGTATATAGTAGTTACTCACTGGTGCTAGGGAGAGGCTGCCATTTTGTTTGGGTGTGGGTTTGTCTCTGTTTGTATCAGTAAAGTCAGTGTAGTCATTGTATGTTTCTTTTGGTTAGTTTATTCTTTTGTCTTTTTGTTTCTAGTGTGGTTTTGTGTGTTGTGTTGGTCTGGGCCACTCCTGTGCTATTGCCGAGTTTCTGGTACATTTTTGTATCTGAACAACAAAACTTGTAAATACACTTGACTTTTGTCATCAACCTGTTTGTCTGGTTTGTATCCCATTATTACCACTGTAGATACGGCCACACAGTCCAGACAGGGTCCTAATACTGGGATTAAACATTTAAGGGAAACATGCATGGCTTTTCTTCTTGCAAACTTGTATACTTTATGTGAAAATACTGGTGTCTGCCACTATAGTGTAAGAGAGACTAGTAAAAGCTCTTATATGGATCTGTGGTCTCAGACCCCACTGACACCACTGCAGTCTAGCCCAGCTTCAGTCACAGTCCTGCTGTCTCACTGTCTCACTCCAAGACCTCGCACAACAAAGAAAGCCTAAACAGATGCTAAATCAGACTTCCTGAAAATGAACAGATTTACATTTATCTTACAGTTTTTTCCAAAGCAACTTACAATTAAGACTGAACACAACTTGAATAATTGAGGGTTAAGGGCCTTGCTCAGGGACCCGACATTGGAAACTTGACAGTTGTGGGATTTGAACTGGCAACCGATTACTAATGCAGTAACTTCACCACTGCGACGCCATTGCCCCAGATTCTATGTCAGACTTCCTGAAAATGGTGCACTTGAGTGTTCTGTGCGTCCAAGTTATACAAATAGCACATTAATGCAAACATGTCTAGTATGATGCTTAATTAGCCATAATAATACAAGTGCATAATACTTTAAAAACCTTTTATGAAAAATGGCTTCACAGCTTTATACCAAAACTCCTCACATTTATGTGACATGTTCATGACATGCTCACAGTATACCACTATACTATAAATATTCTTTAAAGACTTCTGAGGTCAACACCAGGGGCGTCATCAGAAATATATGATTGAGGGTCAAAGACCCCCAGGAAAGTTGCAGAAATGAAAAAGAAACATCCATTAACACCTGCCCTAAATGCTGCACTGTTTACTTAAAAAGCAAACTAAAAGCGGTTTTGCATTAATGTTATATCAGCATTTGTGCATCAATCATCATGGTTCCTCCGACATCTACAACAGACACTCAGGTTATGGATCTTCTTTACTCTTATGCTGAAGTCATACAGTCTTCATGACTTTCTCCAACAGACATTCCCTCACACACTGCGAGGGAATGGGTTGAGATTTTTTCAAAGCCGTGCAGAGTGATCGGTAATGGTGCCACAGATCACCCAAACATTAAATATTTCAGACTCAAATTGCGGTTCAGGTTTCATTGCTGTTGTATGGCAGTAGTAGCTCTACCAGGTCCTAGTGCCCCTTTATCTCAGTATATTGTAAATTTGGAGACAGCATGGTACGGTTTAATAAGACAGAATAAATGAGAACTATTGAGGATGTAAACTAATAATGCACACTTACTCGGGAGGGGCATAGCCCCTCTAAAGCAGGCCTAACGACGCCCCGGGTCAACACACATTAAATCTCAATTTCAACTTAATTTCCACATGAAAAGGGAACAAAATCCCAAGGCATCAGGCTTTATTAAACAGATGAATTAACACAAGGCCAATTTAGCAGACAACTTCCAGATGGGGACACTATTACTGACGAGAACAGTCACATACAATCAGTCTGCAATGGCTGAGGGCAGAACTGGGAGTGGTCGCCCTGGGGCAGGAAGGCAGTCTTTACGAGGGACTGCGGTGTAAAACTGTGACCCAGCCTAGTGACCCCAGCCCACCCTTTATCAGTCAGGGGTCCTCTGGTGTCCAGCTGAGTCTCTGGGATTTATTCATCTTTAACTGGGACTCTGACTATGATACATGTAAACTCACAGCTATAGACTTGCAATTTCTGTCAAAAATGTAACATGGATGAAGGCCTCTGGCAAACAGAGTTAATGATGATCATGTAAATCTGAGTGAGATATAATTAATGGAATAAAGAAGTGAAATTATAGACTAAAACATATAAACACTATGTATTATAGTATGTAATTTATAAATGTGTTATTTAAAAGCTAGATTTTACAACCATGTGTTTGTGTGTGGGGGTGCGTGTGTGGTTGTGGCTGTGTGTGTAGATGTGGGTGTCGGCACACGTGTGTGTGGTTGTGGCTGTGTGTGTGTATGTGTGTGCTTGCATGTGTGGTTGTGGCTGCGTGTGTGTGTGTGTGTGTGTGTGTGTGTGTGTGTGTGTGTGTGTACTGTACCCCCACCCCCTGCACAAAGGTGACTCTAGCCTGCTGTTCAGGTCGAGTCTGAACAGTCCTGCTATGTGGAGCACTTTTCAGTGATGCTCTCAGTCATGTAACAGCAGTCAAGTGGACCCCCCCCCCCCCACTACAGGTCACAATCCCCCCCAACTAATTTAGCAACATGAAGATGTTCAGGTGTTTGCAGGCATTGGCACGTTATTTGTACTTCACACATCACTCCATACCTGCTAAATATATTTACACCCATGTTAACAAACACAGGTAAGCTGCCTTAGGCTCATCGTGCTCAGTGACTCATTTGGGTAAGGTTTTTGATTTAATATTAAAGGTTAGTTTCAAAAAGGTTGATTATAAATATAAACTTCGTGTTTCAACATGGAACAAACACAATCATACATGTTGTGTCTGACCCCATATATTGATCTGTCAGTAACTGGTTAATAGATTAACAAATAAAAGTCTAAACAAGAATTATGACACGATTATGCAAAGGCAATGAAAAACTACAGGGGTGAAATCTGCAATAGGCTAAAATCCAATCAGGAATAGAGAATGCACATGTAACAGCACATGCACACAGTACACACAGGTCAAGGTCTTTTAGAGTAACGTTAATCCTTCTACCTGTGGATCGGTAATCACTTCGTCATGGCTTTTCATCAACTGTTTTGCACTTCTTAAACTGATCACTGAACACAGCCACATCGATTATGAGAAAATGTTACATATCGATTTTTTTTAAATGGCATATATCAATTATGGAAAACAGCAAAATGTGGGAAGTGCTATTGGAGTGTTCTATGGATGAGTGTGTGATCCCTGAGAAAAGGTCCGCTGGACAACAAACTCCGATACTTACGTCTGCTCTCTGGTGTGGATCAATGACACAGACAGATACGCATTACTGAAGTCCCTGCAGGCCAGGGACTACACGTCCATCCCAACTAAAAGTACTAATAGTGAATGCAATTGAATTATTCAAGGAATCATTTTACTTTGTGAAATAAACCGAATCATAAGATGCACCATAATGTGTGATGTTATAATATTACTCATAGGACACCGTAAAAGCTCCTCACCGTCCAGTAGGTCATCCAGACTGGTAATCTTCCTCGCACCGTCCACCGTGTAGATGTAGCGCACGCCCTGCGGGAGACTGACGTTGTCTGACAGCGAGCGCGTGAGTTCCCTAAGCAGCGCGTCCAAAGCCCTGAAGCGGTCGCGCGAGACCGCGTACACCAAGCCCTTGAAATATTTGTCCCCATTCCGGTAGAAACGAACTTTCTTCGCCTTCCTCTCCGAGGTCAGCGACTGCAGCGTGCGCGTGCGGTAGAAGCTACAGTGCGCGCTGTGAGCCGGACTGGGAACGACGCCGTTGCCGCGAGACCCCGACTGAGAGCCCGCACTGCCCCGCGACGAGCGGTGCGTCCTCTCGCGCTCCTCGAAATGCTCCCACTCGATGCTTCTACTCGCGGACATGGTGAGAGTCCGCACGTTCCGCTTTACGGCTCAAAAAACAAATGTTTATGGAAAAGCTTTATGTCAAACAACAGACCGGATGCCAAGTTTTATACCAACGATCAGAAGGTTCCGGGAAAAAAGAACTTTATTCGTAATTCCCAAATCATTCCCAAATAATCCCTAGAACAGCTCAGTGGAGGCGGAGAGGTCCGAGCAAAGCGAGACAATCGCGCTATGATTATCCGTAGGATGAAAGCTCGCAGAGACCAGGAGCGCGTGGAAAAGCAGGCATCTAACCCACGCGCAACGCCAAACCTCCACGCCGGCAGCTAAAGGCACATCCGCGCGCACGCTGCAGGAGCGCGCTCCTCTGATAACTCAGCGCTCCTTTGCAGAGCCGTCCAGCGTCGCGCGGCACAGGAGGGAGGCTGTCGCCTGAACCAGCCCTGCACGAGGACCGGAGACATCCGATCCTCTGGGTCCTAAAGAAAAGCTTGTTCCTCCCACAATGCTGCACGATCGCCCACATATGTGCTTGGAAAATTAATGAAGAATGTATTTTATAATCAAATTCAGTATTTATTCAACTTGAAAAATATACATTGTATATATAATGTAATTATTAGTTTATATCAACACTGCAGATTTTTAATCATATCCAGGGCTGGATTATGGGGGGGGTTGGCTCTATGCACCATAGAATATAGGGGCTGTCTTAAAATTCAGATCTTATACACAGAACATAAAACCATGACAGCATAATGAATAAGGCAGTATGAAGCAATACAATTGGACGCCTACACTGACTCTGATAAAACATGAAAACAAACAAACTCAATAAGCGTGCAATCTGAACTGGGTTAAACAGCCTAGCAAATGACAACTAATCATTCGGGAGGGTTATTTTTATCTTATTAGCTTGTCCAGGTTTCGCTTGTTCGCAGTTTTCACTGTGAGCCCACACACGCAGTTATCCAAGACATTTTAATGATTTAAAGAGTGCTGGTTTAATGCGTGAGCCCAAAACTCAAGCAGCCCACATAAATTACAGGGTGCTACATGTTGATTTGAGATTATTTTTCCGAATGTTTAAACACAGGACTGAGGTAGAATGAACTGAACTGACTGTTATCCTGAGATGAGTCATCTTGTGACCCTGAAGCTGTATATCTGCACAAGCAGAGGCTGAGACCCACTCCACTCCGTACAGAAGATCTCTGCATTCCTAGAGAGTGAAACACGGGGGAGATTAAACGCTATGCATTGATCGTAAAGGACTGTTATGTTATCCACATATCTGTCTGAAATACAAGTGACCAGTCAAATATTAGTCTCAGGGTTACTTTATCAATTCTGAGTTATTGATTATTGTACAGACAATCTGGCGCTCGGTACGTATTTTAATGCCATGTCCATCCACTGTTCTTCTGTTATTTCCCAGTGTTGTGAAGATGGTCTGCACTGAGGCAATGTTAAAAAAGGCACTGAAAGTGTTGTGTGTGTCAATGCCATTACAGCACATAACGCCTCATTGTTCTTTCAGTGAAAAAACACAGACTGCTTGAGCTGTTGGTTCACATACTGATGTTTGGCAGTGTTTTTATTCATCAGAATGGGTCTTTGCACAGTAGGAGAGAAAAGGAACAGTCCAAGCAAAAGGGAAATCCTGTAGACGATATCAACAGCCAACCAGGCTGGCCAAGCACAGAATCCCACCCTCCCAAAAGGAAGGCGTGCAGAGAGAGCAGCCTTTATGCTCAAACTCCCTTCTGCTGCAGAGACAAAGACTTACTAACAGAGACCGCTTCAAATGTTCAGCCTAGCCATCTATCTATCTGTCCACACACACACACACACACACACACACACACACACACACACACACTCGTACACACGCACACGCACGCACACACACAAACAAACACACACACGCACGAACACACACACACAAACAAACGCAAACAAACACACACACAAACACACACGCACGCACGCACGTACACACACGCACACGCACGTACACACACGCACACGCACACACACTGACACACACGCACACACACACACTCGCGCACGCACACGCACATGCACATGCTCACACACACACACACACACATATACACACACACGCACACACGCACGCACACACACACACAAACACACATACAAACATACAAACACACACACACATGCACACGCACGCACGCGCACACACGCACGCACGCACGCGCACTCACGCACGCACACATACACACGTATATATGTATATATATAAATATATAAATATATATATATATATATATATATATATATATATATATATATATATATATATATATATATATATATATATGATGTTGTTCCTGGGATCTGTTGGAGCCATTCTTCCAGTTTGTGCTCCAATTCCCTAGTGCTCCGATTACTACTGGAACTACTGTTGTCTTCACGTTCCACACTTTTCGTGTTCCTCGTGTTGTTATCACTCAGGATTGCCACATCTGTCATTGATTTCCATTCTTCTGTTTGTCCATCATTACTCTGTGACTATGTTTGGTTGGTTATCCATTACAATTTTGTCTGTCTGTATCTGGAAGTCCCACAGGATCTTAGCACGGTCATTTTCCACAAACTTTGTAGGTGTATCCTACTTTGACCTTGGAACTTCCATCTTGTACTCAGCACAGATGTTCCTGTACACTATCCCAGACACTTGGTTATGGCGTTCCATGTGCACTCTGCCTGCTACTATCTTGCATCCTGCTGTTATGTGCTGGATTGTCTCAGGGGCGTCTCTGCACAGCCTGCGTCTGGGGTCCTGCCTGGTGTGGTAGATCCAGCCTCTATTGGTTTTGTATTCAGAGCTTCTTCCTGTGCTGCTGTGATTAGTGCCTCTGTGTTGTCTGTCAATCCAGCCTTTTCCAGCCATCGCTAGGAATTCTCCATATCAGCTACTTCCACTATCTGCTGGTGGTACATGCCGTGCAGGAGATTTTCCTTCCATCATGGTTCCTATTCCTCCTCATTCCCATCCTGCTCGGGTTTCTGCTGCCTGAGGTTCTCAGTAGACACTTCATCATTTAGGGCCATCATCCTGGTGTACTCCTGGATCTAAGATGTTTCATATCCTGGATAGTGGCTCTGACACTAACTATTCCTCCCTAGTAGGTGATATATCTGTTGACGGGTAGTGTGTAGGTGTTGATATATCTGATGACTGGTATGACTGGTAGTGTCTAGGTGTTGATATATCTGATGACTGGTACTGTGTAAGTGTTGATATATCTGATGACTGGTAGTGTAGGTGCTGATATATCTGATTACTGGTATGACTGGTGTGTAGGTGTTGATATATCTGATGACTGCTAGAGTGTAAGTGTTGATATATTTGATGACTGGTATGACTGGTGTGTAGGTGTTGATATATCTGATGACTCGTAGAGTGTAGGTGTTGATATATCTGATGACTGTTAGAGAGTAGGTGTTGATATATCTGATGACTGATAGTGTGTAGGTGCTGATATATCTGATAACTGGTAAAATGTAGGTGTTGATATATATCTGATGACTGGTATGACTGGTGTGTAGGTGTTGATATATCTGATGACTGGTAGTGTGGAGTTGTTGATATATCTGATGACTGGTAGAATGTAGGTGTTGATATATCTGATGACTGGTAGAGAGTAGGTGTTGATATATCTGATTACTGGTAGTGTGGAGTTGTTGATATATCTGATGACTGGTACTGTGTAGGTGTTGATATATCTGATGACTGGTGTGTAGGTGTTGATATATCTGATGACTGGTAGAGAGTAGGTGTTGATATATCTGTTGACTGGTAGAGTGTAGGTGTTGATATATCTGATGACTGGTAGAGAATAGGTGTTGATATATCTGTTGACTGGTAGAGAGTAGGTGTTGATATATCTGATGACTGGTAGTGTGTAGGTGTTGATGTATCTGATGACTGGTAGTGTGCAGATGTTTATATATCTGTTGACTGGTAGAGTGTAGGTGTTGATATATCTGATGACTGGTGTGTAGGTGTTGATATATCTGATGACTGGTAGTGTGTAGGTGTTGATATATCTGTTGACTGGTATGACTGGTAGAGTGTAGGTGTTGATATATTTGATGACTGGTATGACTGGTGTGTAGGTGTTGATATATCTGATGACTGTTAGAGAGTAGGTGTTGATATATCTGATGACTGGTAGAGTGTAGGTGTTGATATATCTCATGATTGGTAGTGTGTAGGTGTTGATATATCTGATGACTGGTAGAGTGTAGGTGTTGATATATCTCATGATTGGTAGTGTGTAGGTGTTGATATATCTGATGACTGGTAGAGTGTAGGTGTTGATATATCTCATGATTGGTAGTGTGTAGGTGTTGATATATCTGATGACTGGTAGAGTGTAGGTGTTGATATATCTCATGATTGGTAGTGTGTAGGTGTTGATATATCTGATGACTGGTAGAGTGTAGGTGTTGATATATCTCATGATTGGTAGTGTGTAGGTGTTGATATATCTGATGACTGGTAGAGTGTAGGTGTTGATATATCTCATGATTGGTAGTGTGTAGGTGTTGATATATCTGATGACTGGTAGAGTGTAGGTGTTGATATATCTGATGACTGGTAGAGTGTAGGTGTTGATATATCTCATGATTGGTAGTGTGTAGGTGTTGATATATCTGATGACTGGTATGACTGGTAGTGTCTAGGTGTTGATATATCTGATGACTGGTACTGTGTAAGTGTTGATATATCTGATGACTGGTAGAGTGGAGGTGTTGATAGGTGTTGATAGCCCAGATTTGACTTCTCAGGACGTGTCTCACGCTTTGTAGGTATTTGACTGTAGCTGTTTTCCTTGTGGCCTCTTCACAAGTCCAATTTTCCGGTGGGATTCCAAGGTACATGTAGTTGCCCTCAACATCTGTTATGTTACCTCCTGGTAGTGTGATCCCCTCTGTTTTAGCTACCTTCCCTCTCCTACCACACTTATCCAGTCTGAATGACATTCCGATGTCGTTGCCGTATATCCTGGTGAGGTGGATTATTGGGTCGATGTCTCATGCATCTTCATGTCATCCATGTAGAGGAGGTGGCTGATGGCTGCTCCATTCTGTAGTCAGTATCTGTAGCCACTCTTGGTGATGATCTCACTGAGGGGGTTCAGGCCGGTGCAGAACATCAGCAAGGACAGGGCATCTCCTTGGTAAATCCCACACTTGATAGCAGCTCCTGCTGTTCGTCTGAGGTTGACCTCTAGGGTCGTCTTCCACAGCCCCACTGAGTTCTTGATGAAGGCTCTAATAGTCCTGTTGATGTTATACAGCGTCAAGCGTTTGACTCAATCCAGTTGATCCAGCGGTCCACAGGTTGTTCTGTCTGGTCTTACAGTGACTGTTTGATCCACCAGTAGCTGGAGCTTGGCTCCTCTGGTGTCCTTGTGAATGCCTTTCATGTATTTAACCATGTGCCTACTCATCTTAGCCAAAATGATGTCTGACCGGATCTTCCATGTTGTGCAGGCAGGGGAGTTGTATCAACCAGGAGTTAGATGGAACTACCCCTTTCTGGGGTCCTTCAGGATCAGGACTGTTCGGCCCTCAGTTAAACATTCAGGGTGGGTTCCATCCAATAGCAGCTGGTTCATT